>NW_026652293.1:6339689-6348976 GCF_009828535.3 Hylobates moloch
GTATTTTTAGTGGAGATGGGGTTTCACCATGTTGGCCAGGCTGGTCTCAAACTCCTGACCTCAGGTGATCTGCCAGCCCTGGCCTCCCAAAGTGCTGGGATTACAGATGTGAGCCACCGCACCCAGCCTGGAAATGAGATTTTTAAAAAGAACAATGTAGGGAGCTTTTTGACCCCTTCTCAAAAAAAAAAAAAAGAAATACAAAAGTTAGCAGTAAGAGCTAACACAGCTTACTTACCATATACCACGCACCATATTAGCCACTTACGGAAAGACAACTCATTTAACATATGTCAAGCACTTAGACTAGTGCCTGGCTCATCTTATTAAATATTAGCCATCACCCCCACCCCCACCAAAATTGCTTACTCATCATCTTTGCTTTTTTTTTTGTTAAAACAGGGTCGCACTCTGTTGCTCAGGCTGGAGTGCAGTGGTGTTATCAGGCTGTGAAAGGAAAATCTCTTGGGCCCCCAAAATCACTAAGGAAAACTCAAGCTGGGAACCGCTTAAGGCACACCTGCCTCCCATTCTGTTCAAAGCCACTCCTCTGCTCACTGAGATGGATGCATATCTGATTTGTTTCCTTTGGAAAGGCTCATCAGAAACTCAAAAGAATGTAACCATTTGTATATCACCTATCTGTGATCCGGAAGCCGCTTCATGTCTTCCTGCCTTTGCTTCAAGTTGTCCCGCCTTTTCAGACCCGAGCAATGTACTTCTTACATATACTGATTGAGGTATCATGTCTCCCTAATGTATAAAACCAAGCTGTGGGCGGGGCGCGGTGGCTCACGCCAGTAATCCCAGCACTATGGGAGGCCGCCGAGGCAGGCGGATCAAGAGGTCAGGAGTTTGAGACCAGCCTGACCAACATAGTGAAATTTTGTCTCTACTAAACAATACAAAAATTAGCCGGGTGTGGTGGCGCACGCCTGTAGTCCCAGCTACTAGGGAGGGTGAGGTACGAGAATCGCTTGAACCCGGAAGCAGAAGTTGCTGTGAGCCGAGATCTTGCCACTGCACTCCAGCCTGGACGAAAGCGAGACTCTACCTCAAATAAATAAACCAAAGAAAAATTAAACTGTAAGAAAGCAGTTTACTATGAAACTTGCAACCAACTCTACCTCAGAGATAACTGGCAGCCACAGCCTAAGGACTCTCCAGGAAGGATTTTCTGACTCTTACAGACATAAGCCACGTAACTCCATCCTCTTATTTCCAATATTTGCCCCGTCCCGAAAAAAATTAAAGAGTTAACCAACAGTGAGAAGGCCAAATTATTATAATGCTTATAGCACCCTAATTCCAGTTCTCACTTTTACTCAAATTCTTTCGTTAATTAAATCCAGGAGGATTTCGTTAATCAAATCACAGGAGGAAACAAAAACAAAGATATGAACTTTAACCGTGGAACTAGAAGGCCACACAGAACAAAGAGCTAGATCAGCATCTGGCTAATTCCAGGGCCACCATTAGCAGAGATAAGGAGCCGGGCGCGGTGGCTCACGCCTGTGATCCCAGCACTTTGGGAGGCCGAGGCGGGCGGATCACGAGGTCAGGAGATGGAGACCATCCTGGCTAACACAGTGAAACCCCGTCTCTACTAAAAATACAAAAAAAAAATTAGCTGGGCGAGGCGGTGGACCGCTGTAGTCCCAGCTACTCGGGAGGCTGAGGCAGGAGAATGGCGTGAACCCCGGAGGGCGAAGCCTGCAGTGAGCCGAGATCGCGCGACTGCACTCCAGCCCGGGCGACAGCGAGACTCTGTCTCAAAAAAAAAAAAAAAAAGCAGAGATAAGGTGGCTGATAATCAGGGACCTCGGCCCAAAAGTCCAAGACAGCACTAAGTGAAGTGCATGAACAACAGGTCACCTAGAAAGCCACGGAAGATGTTAGAAACGGCAGTGTGCGATGAGCGGGAATGCGGCGCAATCTAGACTAGCCTCCAGGGCCAGGGAGGAGACGCGGAAGGACGGAAAGGGCGAAGGATACGCCGCCCAGTGGCTGGAGGAAGTCCAGAAGAAGGAAACCAGGCAGCCCGGGAGGAAAAGAGGAAGCAAGGGCAGGAGGCCTAGAGGCGGCGCGCGGGGAGTAGGCCCCTCCAGGGACGCTCTGGAAGGGTGCTCCCTGTCCCTCCCGGGTGGGGTAGGTGCGGGTGCAGGGCGGCTCGGGGCCGGAAGGGCGGGCAGGCAGCGGCGGGCGCAGGCCGGGGCACACTCACCCCGGGTCCCTCCCCGACGCGGTAGGTGAGCAGCACCTGGAGGCGCTCGGAGGCGCGGCAGGGCTGCGGGAAGGACACGCACAGGGCCTGGCCATAGTGCGAGAAGGGCTGCGTGTAGAAGCTCACGGGCTCCGCAGGCGGCTCCTCCGAGCCAGGCAGCTCCCGCCGCAGCGCCGCCGCCGTCACCTCCAGGCACGGGTGCGAGTCCAGCCGCAGCTCGGCGGCGCCCTCGGGCTCCAGGCAGCGCAGGTCCAGGACCGCGGTGCCGCTCAGCCCCCGGCTCCCTGCGCCGGGCCCTGGAGGCCCGAACTCAGCCCGCAGGTCCAGGTGCAAGTGCAGCAGCTCAAAGGCCCGGAAGTTGGAGGCCGACGCCACGTCCACCGTCTGCGTGGAGTGCAGCGGCCGCGGGGCCGCGCCGCTGCCGGGGGAAGGCTCGCCGCTCGCCATGGACCGCAGCGCCGTTGCTCACCCGCCGGGCCGCGAACCCGAGGGGAGCCCCGCCCCGAGGGCCGCGGGCCCCGCCCCCGAAATCTGCTCCCGACCGCATCCCCTCCCTGCGCTCCACCGCCCACTCTTCTAGCTGCACCCGTGCCTCGGGACTTAGGACAAAAGAGGCCGGTGGGATCGTGTGGCCCCCGTTTGCCCACCCGTATCCTACTGAGGTATTCCAGTCATTCCGGTGGGGCACCCTTCTCTGCTGACCCTTCCTGCTTCCGCATCTAGGCAGCGGCGAGGACTGAGCCCTGGCTGGGAAGGTCTGAGTTCCAGATCTCACACCCAGCGATAAGCCAGTTGTTAGGACTGTGTGTCACCTTGGGCAAGTCGCGCAAGAAACATGAATCTTCCCGAGCCTCTTTCTGCACCAGTAAAATAGAGTCATAATATCTGTGTATCTCACGAGGTAATGTGAGAACTCTACCAGGTAAACCTGTCTAACACTCGGCAAACGGTAAAACCCTGCACAACTTCACGGAATTCATACTGGATCGAGCCTGGTCCCCCAGCAACTACAGGCACGCCTATCTTTCTATTGTTGGGTTAAGGGACAGGAATCAGCACCGCGCAATTTAAGGCCTGGCTGTCCATCGCATGTCACTTCTATTTCCCTTACTGTATTGTACCGCTTATTGAGTTGGGTATTCTCCACTGAATACTTTGTTTCTCTTCCGTACCAGTGGGTTGCAATGGGCCTTCTATGAATAGGAGCTAATCAATGATGATGTTTTTACCGTTCAGCTAGGAAATGAGATTTTTAAAAAGGACATTATAGGGAGTTTTTCATTAAGGGAAATAGTATTCTGTTCTGTGCTTCCTAGTTTTATAGAGTTGAAATTATTTTATTTCATGAAATACTGCTTATGGTAGAGAATTATTTTGATATTCCATGTAAGTTCAATGTCAGGGTTTTTTGTTTGTTTAACTCCAGAAATCTTAGAAACTTGCTTTTCTGTAGCATTGAGAACAGTGCTTGGTACATATTAGACATTGAATACTCCTATCTTGACATTATTCAGTCTTCGATGCAATGCACTTGTTGAGTATCTACTGGACACCAGTTGTTAAGCCAAGTGCCTGGGGTACAGTTTGAATAAGTCTGGCACAATTCCTCTTCCTGTGGTGTTCATAGCCTAACTCACATTTTAGCACACGCACAAGAAAACAGGTCACGACACTTCCATGTGCTGCGCTTGATAGGGAAGAAAAGGATGCTGGGGAGCACAACGAAGAGATGCCTGGCCTGATCCTTCTAGTTAAATATTGACAGAGGAAGAGGATGTCATCCTTAGCTAAAGGGTAAAAGATTTTAGGCTGGGTGTGGTGGCTCACACCTGTAATCCCAACACTTTGGGAAGCTGAGGTGGGAGGATCGCTTGAGCCCAGGAGTTCAAGATGAGGCTAGGCAACAGAGGGAGACCCCCTCACTACAAAAAATTTTTTAAAAATTAGCTGGGTGTGGTGATGCACACCTGTGGTCCTGGCTACTCGGAGGATGAGGTAGGGGTATGGCTTGGGCCCGGGTGGTCAAGGCTGCAGTGAACCGTGATCATAGCACTGCACTCCAGCTGGGGCAACAGAGCAAGACCCTGTATCAAAAAAAAAAAAAAAAGATTTTAGGAATTATATTATTTCCCCTTATAGCCTTACTTCTTCCTGGGAATACCAGGAACCTCATTTCCACTTCTGCTTCCCTGCACGGCTCCCACAGTGTCTAGTTTGCCTCAGAATTGGCCTGTAGATGGTACTGTAATAACTTACAGTGGAGAGATTCAGGAATTCAGATAATTCAGGATTGTAGAAAGGGGACACTGTGGGCACAATCCACCTCTCCCCCAATTCATTTTCATTATTTATTATTTATTTGTGAATGCTTAGAATACAACATATGTTGGACATTTCAAAATAATGGCCATAAATTTTCCATTCTATAGAAAGGCATGATTCTATAGATTTAAAAGTTACGGGACCGAGTGCAGTGGCTTACGCATGTAATCCCAGCACTTTGGGAGGCTGAGGCTGGTGAATCATTTGAACTCAGGAGTTCAAGATCAGCCTGGCCAACATGGTGAAACACCATCTCTACTAAAAATACAAAAAATTAGCCAGGCAGTAGTGGCACACGCCTGTAATCTCAGCTACTCGGGAGGCTGAGGCAGAATTGCTTAAGCCTAGGAGGCAGAGGTTGGAGTGAGCCAACATTGTGCCACTGCACTCCAGCCTGCGTGACAGAGTAAGACCCTGTCTCAAAAAAAAAAAAAAAAAAACAGTAAAAAGTTACAATAAATTATAAGCAAAAATAAAAATAAAGCTACCTATAGACATGTTTTAGTTAAATTGAAGAAAACCAAGACAAGATCTTACAGCAGTGAAAGAAAAGAGACAGATTATCTACAAAAGAATGGCAATTAGAAATTGGACCAAGGGGCCAGTCGCGGTGGCTCACACCTATAATCCCAGCACTTTGGGAGGCTGAGGCGGGTGGATCACCTGAGGTTGGGAGTTCGAGACCAGCCTGACCAACATGGAGAAACCCTGTCTCTACTAAAAATACAAAATTAGCCAGGCATGGTGGCACATGCCTGTAATCCCAGGTACTCCGGAAGCTGAGGCAGGAGAATCACTTGAACCTGGGAGGCAGAGGTTGTGGTGAGCCGAGATCACGCCATTGCACTCCAGCTTTGGCAACAAGAGCAAAACTCCGTCTCAAAATAAGAAATTGGACCAAGGGCAGACCTCTCATTAGCAACATACAAGCTGGAGACATTATCTTCAAAATACTGAGAAAAAAAGCCATCTGTCAAATTGGAATTGTATACCCAACTAAACTATTATTTGATCATGTGCAGTGGCTCAAGCCTGTAATCCCAGCACTTTAGGAGGCTGAGGTAGGAAGATCTCTTTAGCCAAGGAGTTCCAGACCAGCCTGGGCAACATAGGGAGACCCTGTCTTTATAAAAATAAACAAAATTAAAAATGAACTACTATTAAAAAGGGAAAACAGATTTTCGTTAAAAATTGAGAGTATTTACCATCCATAGACTCCTAACAAAGAAATTCTAAAGGAATTTTTTTTTTTTTTTGAGATGAAGTCTGGCTCTTGTCCCCCAGGCTGGAGTGCAATGGTGCGATCTCGGCTCAGTGCAACCTCCGCCTCCCGGGTTCAAGCAATTCTCCTGCCTCAGCCTCCCCAGTAGCTGGGATTACAGGCGCCTGCCACCATGCCTGGCTGATTTTTGTATTTTAAGTAGAGACGGGGTTTCACCATGTTGGCCAGGCTGGTCTCGAATTCCTGACCTCAGGTGATCCGCCTGCCTCGGCCTCCCAAAGTGCTGGGATTACAGGCGTGAGCCACTGTGCCAGGCCAGGAATTATTTCAAGAAGGAAAGGAATCACTGAAGGAATGAGATGCAAAAAGGAACAGTGAGCAAAAAAAAGTAGATAAATTTAAACAACTGTATAAAACAACACTAATAATATACTAACAATGTTTATGTGAGGGAATCAGGATAAGACTAAAATAACAGACTAAAAGTACATAAGAGAGAGGGGTAACTGAAGTTAAAGCATTCTTTTTTTTTTTTTTTTAGGTGGACAGGAAGTAGAATTTATTGGTGAGTATTAAGAGGGGGCGGCACAGTGGAAGCCCTCATGAGTGCAGGACTCGCCACTTGTCCAGAGGGCCATGATTGGGAATGTACTTGACCCATCTGGGATGAGCCACTTCTCAGCCACCACAAATTAATTGGCATTGAACTTGGTGAAGCCCCACTTCTTTGAGATGTGGATCTTATGGCGGCCAGGAAACTTGAACTTGGCCCTGCGCAGGGCCTCAATCACATGCTCCTTGTTCTGCAGCTTGGTGTGGATGGACATAACTTGGCCAATGTGAACCCTGGCCACAGTGCCCTGGGGCTTTCCAAAGGCACCTCGCATGCCAGTTTGGAGCCTACATTGGGGTAGTGTAAGGTCAGAAACATGAACATCCATCTGAAAGGACTGTCTCCAAGGTCCCTTAGAGCAACCCATACAACAAACAGGCTGCATACACTACCAAGGAAGCTGCTGTTTACAGCCATTGCACACTGGGCCCCCATGAGGAAAGGAACTCAGTCGGCTTAATTGGCTGCAGGAAGTTAAAGCATTCTAAGCTCCTTGTATTATTAGATGGAGAGTAGGGATAAATGGGAGATCTTAAGTATCTGTATTAAAGTTTTAAAGGAAACCACTTGAGTAATATAAATTGAAGACCGTTATATAACTCATAAGCCAATAAATGGGGAAATATGTAGTTAAAAAAAAAAAAACAAACTTGGCCGGGCACAGTGGCTCACACCTGTAATCCCAGCACTTTGGGAAGCTGATGTGGGCAGATCACCTGAGATCAGGAGTCTGAAACCAGCCTGGCCAACATGGTGAAACCTCATCTTTACTAAAAATATAAAAATTTGCCCGGCGTGGTGGCGGTAATCCCAGCTACTCAGGAGGCTGAGGCAGGAGAATCACACGAACCTGAGAGGCGGAGGTTGCAGTGAGCTGAGATTGTGCCACTGCACTCCAGCCTGGGCAACAGAGTGAGACTTTGTCTGAAAAAAAAAAAAAACAAGGAAAAAGAGTAAGACAGGATATTATTACTTCAAATCGAGGAGGCAGAAACCTGGGATGGTAAGTAGTTCACAAATACCTAGGTATAAATTGCTTGTTAGTGTTCTAGCTCACATGTTGGGAGTATTATCTATCTAATAATACAGTCTCAAAACAAATAAAATAAAAATTGGCTGAGCACAATGGCTCATGCCTGTAATCCCAGCACTTTGAGAGGCCGAGGCAGGTGGATTGCTTAAACTCAGGATTTTGAGACCAGCCTGGCCAACGTGGTGAAACCCTGTCTCTAAGAAAAATACAAAAATTAGCTGGGCATGGTGGTGCATACATGTGGTCCCAGTTACTTGGGAGGCTGAGGTGGGAGGATCACTTGAGCCCAGGAGGTCAAGGCTGCAGTGAGCCGAGATCATGCCACTGCACTCCAGCCTGGGCAACAGAGCAAGACCCATATCAAAAAATAAAAAAAATTAACGGAATACAATGGAAAATGGACAAATTCACCAACAGAGTAAGAAACGTTACACACCTCTCCCAGTAATCAATTAACAGATCAGGGAATACTTTTTTTTTTTTTTTTTTAGAGATGGAATCTTGCTCTGCTTGCTCTGTCACCCAAGATGGAGTGCAGTGGCACAATCTTGGCTCACTGCAACCTCCACCTCCCAGGTTCAAGCCATTCTCCTGCCTCAAGCCATTCTCCTGCCTCAGCCTCCCAAGTAGCTGGGATTACAGGTGTGTGCCACCACGCCCAGCTAATTTTTGTATTTTTAGTAGAGATGGGGTTTTGCCATGTTGGCCAGGCTGGTCTCCAACTCCTGACCTCAGGTGATCTACCTTCCTCGGCCTCCCAAACTGCTGGGATTACAGGTGTGAATCACTGCACCTGGCCTTTTTTTTTTGAGACAGGGTCTTGCTCTGTTGTCCAGGCTGGAGTGCAGGGGCATGATCTCGGCTCACTGCAATCTACACCTCCAGGGTTCAAGCAATTCCTGTACCTCAACCTTCAGAGTAGCTGGGACTACAGGCATGTGCCACCATGCCTGGCTAATGTTTGTAGTTTTAGTAAAGACAGGGTTTCACCATGTTGGCCAGGCTGGGTGCCTGTCTAACTCCTGGCCTCAAGTGATCCACCCATCTCAGCCTCCTAAAGTGCTAGGATTACAGGCGTGTGCCACTGCACCCAGCCTGTATTTCTATTTACTAGTAATGAACAATGAAATTTGAAATTTAAAAACCAATACCAGGCTGCACACAGTGGTTCATGCCTGTAATCCCAGCACTTTGGGAGGCCGAGGCGGGTGGATCACCTGAGGTCAGGAGTTTGAAACCAGCCTGGCCAACATGATGAACCCCCATCTTTACTAAAAATACAAAAATTACCCAGGTGCAGTGGCAGGTGCCTGTAATCCCAGCTATTCATGAGGCTGAGGCAGGAGAATCACTTGAACCCGGGAGGTGGAGGTTGCAGTGAGCCAAGATCATACCAATGCACACCCCAGTCTGAGCGAAGAGCGAGACTAGGTCTAAAAAAATAAAATAAAATAAATAAATAAATAAATAAACAAACCCACAAAAACAACAACAGAAAACACCACCAAAAAACCCAATACCATTTACAAAGCATTTCCTAAAATGAAATATTGAGGTTTAAATATAACAAATTATATGCAGGAGTATATGCTAAAATTGCAAAACACAGATAAAACTCAATCCCAATAAAAACCCCAGCAGGCTTTTTTGTAGATAACAATCTCATTATAAAATTTATAGGGACAGGCAAAGAAACCAGAATAGCCAAAACAACGTTGAAAAAAATAAACAAAATTGGAAGACTCATACTCATTTCAAAACTTACTATAAAGCAATAGTGTGACCCTGATGAAAGGTAGACACATACATCAATGGGACAGAATAGAGATTCATCAAGAAACAGACTTTTGACAAAGGTACAAAAAATAATTGC
>NW_026652293.1:6349150-6357009 GCF_009828535.3 Hylobates moloch
TTTTTTTTTGAGACAGAGTCTCGGTCTGTCACCCAGGCTGGAGGCAGTGGTGCGATCTTGTCTCACTGCAACCTTCGCCCCCTGCATTTAAGCAATTCTTGTGTCTCAGCCTCCCTAGTAGGTGGGATTACAGGCACTTGCCACCAAGCCTGGCTCTTTTTTTTTGTATTTTTAGTAGAAACAGGGTTTCACCATGTTGGCTAGTCTGGTCTCGAACTCCTGACCTCAAGTGATCCGCCTGCCTCGACCTCCCAAAGTGCTGGGATTGTAGGTGTGAGCCACTGCGCCCAGCCATAAAATGACATATTTGAATATGGAATAAATAGATGGCAGGTATGCATGAGAAAATTTAAAGCCACACTTCGTGAAGTCTCTGAGGCCTAGGCCATTCAGGCTAATCAGGGGGTTTCAGGGCTGCATTCAGCAAACGGGGGCTCCTTATGAGAACCCAGGCATTCCTGAGCCCCACTGCTTTCCATGATTGCAGAAGCCATCATTCTTCCAGTCTCCACTGTCCTGATCCCACCCCTATTCTCTCCACTCTACCCTGTAGACATATGAAGTCTTCCTTCCCACCCCCACTTTCTCTGAGACCCCTTCCTTCCTTTTCCTTCAGTACCCTCCAGTCTTCTCTTAGACCCTACCCATCCCTCAAGGCTTCTCTCAAGTCCTGCTTCCCCTACGACACTACCCTGGGCTCCCCTGTAAGTGCCTACAGGCCTGGCAGTGGCCACACATCATGGCTGAGTTCCACTCTGCCTTTTCCCAGGCCCAGGGCTGACACAGGCCCGGCCAGGGGATGACACAGGGGTCAGAAGCCAGAGCCCCCTGGGTCAAGGGCGACCTTTTTCACATACTAGTTTGAGACTTCGAGCCGGGGACAACTTCTCTGAGTGTTGGTTTCCTTATCTATGAAGTAGAGGATAATCCTATAGTGGGTTGTTGTGATAAAAGAAGATAATGATCATGAGTGTGCCTGGAACATGTTAGCTCACTGCCCTTCCTCTCTGGCTGGATCACTGAGATTTGAGGGCAGGCCTCGTGTCTCTTCCCTGCTCACAGGCACAGTGCTGGGGGCACAGTCGGCACTCTACCAGTATTTGTTGATGGATGGGCTAATCCCTCCAGAGTACCCTTCAGCCTGCTTTAGGGGCCTTTCCAAAGTGTCCGGTTCTCATCTCTTGCAGGATAAAGTCCCAGCTTCTGCACTCCCTGCTGGGGTGATCTCAGCCACTCAGATGCTTCGGTGGATCTGTCCAGGATTACAGGGATTTGCACTCACTTAAACAGGCTGAAGAATCCGTAGGTTTCCAGGAACATGCCCAGGAGGGGCCAGCGTAGGAGCACGATAACCACACCCCCCAGGAAGAAGCTGGTTCCCTTGAGCTTGTGCCGTTGGAAGAAGAACCAAAAGGTCTTCCTCAGGCCAATGATGAGGGAGAGGCCCGTCAGGAACAGCAGCTGTAGGGGAGGGAGGGGAGCATGAAGCACACCCACCAGCCCCCTGAGGAGTGGGGGGCTTAGGCCTGGAGCCAGGCGGCGGGCAGGGGCAGTATGTGCTAACTCTTCAAGACCATCTGAGCGAGGGCCATCCAGCAATGTGGCAGAATCCCAGAGCCTTGATAAGTATTGCTGGCTGGGAACAGGACTACGCAGAGGCAGGGGGATAGATGAGAAATCTTTGATGGTTTCTAGTTGCCTACCCAGTTCCCTGGAGCCCAAGCACTTTTTCATATGGGACTTGGTTTCTCACCATACCATCTGGGGAAGATGGAATTGGGCGGGATTTTTATTCCAAAGAAGTGAAGATTGAGGCCTAAGTAGGTTAGGCAGCCATACTGAAAGTCACACAGAACCTTCAGAGGCTCCACTGCCTACAGAATAACCCTCCAGGCCCTCCCCTGGATGCCCTATCGCTGTCTTCAGCTTGGCTCCTAATGAATCCCTTAAGAGTGCCCAGGCTCTCGTCAAATTGAACTCTCTGGTTTTCTTCCAGCATATCCCATGCTTCCCTGCTCCTTCCCCACACCTTTTCTCCTGCTGTTCCAATCCCCCTGGAAGTGCTTTATTCACCTCCACACCCATTTCCTTTCCAAATTCCTCTCCACCCTTCTCCAATTCAGTATGCCCTCTTTCCACTGAGCCGCTCGTTTCACATTAGATGTGTTTACCATGGCCCCTGCCTTCCTCCAGCCATGTATGTCACGTTATATCTCTAGTCCTAGAGTGGGATTCAGATGGCAGGGACAGTGTCTGAGTCCTCTTAGAACCCCCAGGGTCTCGCCCAGAGCTCGGTGTGAGAATCCAGGTCCTCAGATTCTTGGTGCCAGCGGGCTCTGCATCCATTTCCTGTGCCCTCCTCTGCCCAGGCTTGATGATGTCTCACCCCTGGATAGGCATGGTCTGAATAAACTTGGGATTTATTTAAGGGATTTATTTAAAGACTTAAATAAACTTTAAGTCTTTATTGCCAGGACTATCCTGGCAATAGAGACTTCAGAAAGGTTGGGGCAGGGGAGTGGGGACACAGGGCTGGGGGACTCACGTTTCCGAAGGCCAGGAGCACGGAATCAAAGTACAGGAGTGTTCCAAAGAGGAGGAAGAAGATGCCGAAACCGGTGATCCCCACACCAATCTCTGCAATGGGCAAGGAGGTGGTGGAGGAAAGGGCTTTGGGGGAGCAGGTGGGGACCCTGAAACTTCCCCCATTGCCACAGGAGAGGTGCCCCCTATGGGGGTGACTCCACTTCCATCCAGGAATCTCAGCTTTCATGCTCTCAGGGGATGGTGGGATGGGAAGGGGAAGGTAGGATGGCATGAAGCTTTGTCTGGCACCTGGGAACTGTGCTGTCACTTCTGTACACAGTGGCATTCTGTCCTCACCGCAGCCCTGTGCGGAAGCAGGTGCTGCCCTGACCACTTTATACTCTCAGCCTCCTCTTGTCCTCAAAAGCCACATTATCCACATCAGTATCAGGGCTGAACATAGCATCTGCCTCCTCTGCTCCTGCCTTGTGCAACTGAGAACCACTGGAGCCCAGCCCACACTGCGCAGAAGGGAGCTGCTGAAAACTCAGGACCACCAGCCCCAAAGAGCCTCAGAACCACCCAGCTCTCCTAGTCCTTTCTCAAGAGGCAGGCCCGCCTGAGCAACTCTCCACACTGTCTCCTTTCTCCTCAGAATTGCCCTGTCTCCACTCTCATGTGGTGACATTTCCCACTGGATTGGGAAAACAGAAGTCATCAGTTAGGAATGCATTCCTCTTCCCAGCTGGGACCTATACCCAAGACCCAAGCCTGCACCTGCTCCCATTGTCCTCCCTCCCTCCTGCAGCAGGCACCTTGTGGGCCCGCCACACACTCTTCGGCCAACTCTCATTTCAACCCAGTGGCTTTGGGCAGTTCTGCTGAGGCTGGACCCACACTGACAATGAGCCCCCATTCCCAAGGTTTGACAGTGAGCCCCCATTCCCAAGGTTTGTAAGTGTCTCAGGGCATTCTTTGAAGCTGCAGGAGTTCGCTCAAAGCCAGCAAGAGTAGCCTAGAAGTGCAGGACATGAAGGCCCCCTCGTTTGGTCAAGGGCTACATTTTTGACATTTTGATAAACATATTTCAGATCGCTCCCCTCAAGACGAGTTGTACAATAACCGGATATATAGTTCCTTTTTTCCTTAACGCTCTCCATCACTCAGAATTGTTCATTTTACTTATCTCTGCCACTGTGATAGTCAATAAATGAAAATTCATTCTGTTGCTTTGTTTTTAAATTGTTACCTTTTTAAGTTTTAAATTGTGGCAACATGCACATAAAACGAAACTTACCATCTAACCATTTTAAAATGTACAGTTCAGTGGTATTAAGCGCGTCTCCTGAATTCTTCATCTTGCAAAGCTGAAAGTCTACACCCATTAAACAGTAGCTCCCCATTCCCCTCCCACCAGCCTCCAACAACCACCATTTTACTTTCTCTATGAATTTTTGACTACGCTGGGAACCTCCTATAAGTGGAATCATACAATATTTGTCTTTTTGTGACTGTCTTATTTCACTTATCATAACGTTCTTAAGGTTCCTTCATGTTGTAGCATGTGTCTGAATTTTCTTCCTTTTTAAGACAGAATAATAGTCCATTGCTATCTGTATCCTGCATTTTGTTGATCCATTCATCTGTTGATGGACATCTGGGTGGCTTCCATCCATCCCTTACCTATTATAAATAGTGTTACCATAAATATGAGTGTAAGAAAATATCTCTTCAAGACCCTGTTTCCGATCCTTTCAGGTATATACCCCACAAAGTGGAATTACAGAATTATACTGGGTCACATGGTAATTCTACTTTTAATTTTTTGAGGAATTGCCATTTTGTTTTCCATTGTGACTGCACCATTTAACATTCCCAGCAACAGTACACAAGAGTTCTAATTTCTCCACATCTTGCCAATACTTTATCTGTTTTGGTTTGTTTTGATAGCAGCCATGCTAATGGGTATAAGTTAGTATACATTGTGGTTTTGACTTACATTTCCCTAATGATTAATGATTAATGATCTTTTCATGTGCTTGTTAGCTGTGTGTATATCTTCTTTGGAGAATTGTCTAGTTAAGTCCTTTGCCTATTTTTTAAACAGGTTGTTCTTTTTGTTGCTGAGTTGTAGGAGTTCTTTATATATTTTGGATATTAACTATCGAGTATATGATTTGCAAATATTTTCTCTCACTCTGTAGGTCACCTTTCAGTCTGTTGACTGTGTCCTTTGATGCACTGAAGTTTTAAATTTTGATGTAGTCTGATTGATGTCTTTTTTCTTTTGTTGTCTGTGCTTTTCATGTCATATCCTAGAAATCATTATCAAATCCAGTGTTGTTATGCTTTCCCCTATGTTTTATTCTAAGAGTTTTATAGTTTTA
This sequence comes from Hylobates moloch, assembly GCF_009828535.3. Taxonomy (NCBI): domain Eukaryota; kingdom Metazoa; phylum Chordata; class Mammalia; order Primates; family Hylobatidae; genus Hylobates; species Hylobates moloch. Next base: position 6,354,064 of record NW_026652293.1, read on the forward strand.
GCTCTTATTTTTAGGCCTTTGATCTGCTTTGAGTTACTTTTTGCAGATAGTATAAGGTAAGGATCCACCTGCATCTTCTGCATGTGCATATCCAGTTTTCCCAGCACTATCTGTTGGAAAGACTGTTCTTTCCCCATTTCATGGTCTTGAAATGGTCTTTCCCCATTTCATGGTCTTGATACCCTCGTCAAAAATTGTACTGGACTTGTTAGAATCAGTTCTCATAACCTCTATGAAATTGGTATTATTAATATGCTTTTGCAGATAGTTGTTAAAAGTGAGGGAAAAATTATTCTGGTGTTTAGAGGCAGAACTGTAAACAAAATTGTCGAGACTAGATTTACTGGCTGAATTATATTTACAACTGAAAGAAAATGAAACAACATAATCATCTTCTGGGTAGTTAATCCATCATCTGTTGCTATGCAGATTTTAAGAGGATTAGGATCAATTCCAATACAGAAAAATGGTCAAAGAGCTTCTTTAAAAGAATCATCAAAAATACAGCGATGAAGCCAGGTGCTCAGTGGCTCACACCTGTAATCCCAGCACTTTGGGAGGCTGATGTGGGTGAATCACTTGAAGTCAGGAGTTCAAGGCCAGCCTGGCCAACATAGTGAAACCCCGTCTCTACTAAAAATACAAAAATTAGCTGGGCATGTTAGCATGCGTCTCTAGTCCCAGCTACGTGGGAGGCTGAGGCAGGAGAATTACTTGAACCTGGGAGGTGGAGGTTGCAGTGAGCCGAGATTACGCCACTGCATTGCAGCCTGGGCAACAAGAGCAAAACTCCATCTCAAAAAAAAAAAAAAGAAAGAAAAAAGAAAAATACAATGATGAGATCTAGCATTCAAATTATAGACTGAAACCTTGCTCAACTCATAGTCTGGTATCATGCCAGTCTTACTGGATCTCACTTTTGGCAGAAGCTGGATTTTGTTGGGACCCAGTGTAACATAATTTCTCTCAACATATCACCCAGCTGCCCAGAATCCATTTTCTACTAAAAGCTGATTCCTTGTGTTCCTGAGAAGCCTTGTGATTGATCTGGGCTTGTTTCCTACTTCTACCTCCTCCTGCTGGCCTGAATTAAATCTCTTAGAAGCTGGGACAGCTCAGCAGAATAACACCCCCGTGGGTCGTGATGAAGGTTGTGTTTTTTCAACATTTCCATCCTCAGAGACAACACATTGAGAATCTAGAGTTACATCTACCTGAATTACCAAGATAATTTCGTGTAGGTCAGAATATTGTGGAGGAAGACCACAGTCATCTTTCTTTAACCCAAATGATAAAAGTGTTTTAGATTTTTATGCTTGTTATAAAATATCTGTTGTTGGCTTATGCCTGCCATAAAAACATCTGTCATTGATTTCAGCTCTTGACTATACACTCTTTCCTCCCCCTCAGTAGGTATACTTGTGTGGAAACACGATGTGCACACTTTGTGGGGTTTTCATTTCGTTTGTTGAACTTTCTATATGTTCATCCTGCACACACTTAAGAACAGCCTCATACTCATTTTGTAGAAACAGCATAAGTTTCTCACATTCACACTTGACGTCCATTCTCCTATTTATTCCTTCTTCTTCTGCAGCAGTGATTTGCTGGCTGGCATAGTTATCCCTCCTCCACCTGTTCTACACTCTTCTTTAAGGGCAGATGCAATTTCAGGACTCTCCTGTGATGGGGGCAGCCTTCTTTATGGGCCACACTTAGTGCTCTCAGTGCTCAGTGGGACACAAAACCCCACAGAAAAGGGTCAGAAACTGTGTTTCTCACACACAAGCTTCAGACCCGCCTTTGCCTCTTGCTTCTGGAGTAGCTTAGCTATTTCAGTCAAGTTACCCAGACAGAGGTTGCTCCTAAAGTTCTTTTCAGGCAGCAACCATGGCAGAAAGAGCGGAGGGGTGGGGATGTCATACAGATGCCCCCAGGAGTGACAGGCGTGCCTGCGGGCACGGTCCCCGTGACCCAGACAGATTGGGCAGCGCGCCCTCTGCTGGAGGCGGCCAGGGCTGTCACGCCTACACCCAGCCGAAGAAAGCTGGGAGGCCAAGGTAACTTCAGGGAGGCCTGGCTCTCCAGGCGCCACCTAGAAATGGAGACCTCCCCAGACCTCAGAGACCAGCTTTAGGTCTCCCTGGCAAGGTACACTGATGGCTGCACTGGTGCCCTTGCTTACTTAGCTCCTTGCTCTGCAACTCCCGAGTTGCTGCCAAGAAGAGCCCACGGCCACCTGATACAGACAAGCCAGGCTTCCCTGACTCCCCATTTTGTAGCTCACTTTAAGAAAAGCCAGGTTCAATGTCTTTCTTGCTCCAGAAATCAGCTACAGCTCCAAGGAAACAATATCTCATGGAGCAGGCAGATGAGTCCTTCTGGCCTCAGGCGCGCAGTCAGTCTCAGAACATCATTGTCTTTTTCCCCCCTTTTCCTTTTCTTAAAGCAATCACAAATGTACAGGAAACTTGCAAGTACAGTACAGAGAATATTCTTCTTGAACCATTTGAAAGTAGTTGCCACCTCATACCTCATCACCCCTGAATGCTCTGGTGTGATTTTTAAAACTCCTGAACACTAAGGACATGAATAGACAATTCTCAAAAGAAGATACACAAACAGCCAACAAACATGAAAAAATGCCCAACATCTCTAATGATCTGGGAAGTGCAAATCAAAACCACAATGTGATACCACCTTACTCCTGCAAGAATGGCCATAATCAAAAAACAAACAAACAAAATAAATGTTGGTGTGGATGTGGCGAACAGTGAACACTTCTACACTGCTGGTGGGAATGTAAACTAGAATAACCACTATGGAAAACAGTGTGGAGATTCCTTAAAGAACTAAAAGTAGAACCACCATTTCATCTAGCAATCCCACTGCTGGGTATCTCCTCGGAGGAAAATAAATCATTATACGGAAAAGATACTTGCACAT
>NW_026652293.1:6357109-6438706 GCF_009828535.3 Hylobates moloch
TCTACTCACGTTCACACACTGGAACACTGCTATTCCAAAGGGCTTTCATTCCAGCCAAGACACAATGACTAGCAGACCTGCCTTTTAATCGGAACCTAAAGAAAAAAAAAGTGGTAGCAAATGTGTGAGCAATTCCCATCTCTCCCTTGATTTCTTCACTAATAGATGCTCAGCTTCCTCACTATAATTTCCTCCTTGACTATCATTTGGGTCTTAGGTTCAGGCCCAGCTAAAAGTCTTAGTTCATTAGGGATCCGAATTCTTCAGTAGCTGACGGAAACTCAAAGGCCAATTTATTCTAAAGAACCATGGTACCCTGTGACTGGCAAAGCAATTAGAGCTGATGTGCATAATTGCCATATAAACTTCATAGCCCAGCATCACCTACAGAAGGCATGAGCACAGAACCATACTTCTCCATGGGCACAAGAGCCATAACCTTCAGGTGTCATCTTTCACTGATGGCTCCCTGACATCCCACTTATTCTCATTAGTGGGTCATGAGGCAGAACAGCTCTTGATTTGGTAAGCGAAGCCAGGAACATCTAGAAAGAGAACGGGTACTGTTCTTCCTGCCACTACAACTGTAACAGACCAGAGGAGACTCATAGAAGGATGCTGAACCATGTGCTCTAAGAAAAAAAGAAGGGAGGGGGGAAGAGTCTTTGTGCCCCCAAATGCCCAACTTATTATTGAATCCTGCTTCCCTTCTGAAATCTGAAATCATTCTGAAATTGGAAATCATTATTAGGTGGTGGACTTTGTAAACACCAAAGATTCCTTGGAAATCATTAAAAATAACTGCTTAATTGCCCAATCTAGTTATCCCTCCAGACTCATAGTGCACAGCACCAAGAGTAGTGGATACACATAAGCAACTAATAATACCACCTGAAACTGATAGAAGCAGGAGGCAGACAAATCCTAGGCAGATGGGGCAGATCCCGGTGAAACCTGACCTTCAAGCTGAAGACAGTTTAAAGCCTAGCTACAAGTTCCAGGTAAATCCATGGACTGGCTTGAGAACCTCTCTTCCCATTTGGTGTGCTTTCCTCTGATTGATCCTCACTGTTCATCTAGTTTACATATACCTGAGCTTCCCTAATTGGTTTTTTACACTGTTGTGCCCACCTTTGAGTGGTGTCTTTGTTTTAGACTTTTTTGTATAGTCACAAACCAATCAGCACAGGCTCCCCATTCTGTGTCCATAAAAGCCCCAGAACCAGCCACGCTGAGAGAGAGAATGACCCCCTGACTCCATCTGGGGTCCACCCTTGTGTCTCATCTCCGCTAAGAAGCTGTTTCGTCACTCAATAAAACTCTTCTCCACCCTCCTCACCCTTCTATTGTCAGCATAACCTTGTTCTTCTTGGATGCAGGACAACAACTCAGGACCCACCAAACGCAGGTACAAAGAAGCCTGTAACACTGTGGCCCTCCGCCCTCTGCTGTGGGAGGGCAGCTGTACCACGCGAAAGGAAGCAGCAGCGGATCAAGCCAGAGCAGGGCGACAGGAGATGCAGGCCTGAGCGGGGCAACAGGATTGACAAAGCTGTTAAACACACTGCCATCTGTTGGGCTGCAGGCATTATCAAATGCTAAGAGCCATTAGTGTGCTGTAACACCTCCTCTGGGCTTCAGGGTCGTGGGCACCCCTGTTTGGGCACCACCACGTTCCCTTCAGTGCGACACGCCTGGTCCATCCGCCAGCACCGCTCAGAGCCCATTCCTGTGCAGGTGCTTGGAGTGGCCAGCTGGACCCCACACTCACTCACTCACACATCCCCTCCCACCAGGGGCTGAGTGTGCAGTCGTGGTCGCCCTGGGGTCCCGGTCAGAGCACCAGCCAGGCGCTGCCCAGTGGGCCAAGTATCTGGGGTGTTTCCTGCAGTGAGCCTGGGCCCAAGCAAGGCCTGGGCAGGGGCACTGCTGGCCAGAAGTCACTGGCTGGCAAAGTGGCTGAGAAAAATCCTGCATTAAAAGAATTACACTGGCCATTCCTGACCTGAAGATATATTATTGGGTTAAAACACACTTATCCATGCACTATTACAGATTCTGCTATTGATTGGTTTTAAGTTTCCTAAGACAATCTCTGCCTTACTTCTTATGGGGCAAACAATTTTTGTCTTATTCATCATTTTTTTTCTAGCATACTTCCTATAAAATTATGTTCTTTTGCCTCCAAATAAATACGTACCCATTCATTTCAAGTTCCAACTGTGTACTCAAGATCAGTGACTGTATTTAGGTTTGTACCTGACATTGAGCTGTATGTGCCATTTTCTCATTGCCTTCTGAAAGTGGTGCCACTTAGTCCCTAGCCTTATTTCAAAACTACCCTTCCATAAATTAATCTCTCTGGGTACTTCTTATCTACTAGGTCAGCTCCTTTTTTGGATTAACCCCTGAGCTCAAAAGAGTCACTCTCCACACTTGGTCCTTGGTCTTAACCCTGGGTCACACTCACCCTTCATTGCAAACAAAGGACACCTTTGCCCCAAGCTCGAGATTAAATGGAAACAGCACATGGCCATGAAGGAGTTGGCCCAGGAAGTCATCACAGGATTTCACTAGAAGAAAAAATAAAACAACAGGAGTAAGTCCTCCATGTGAGGGGGGAAACAGAGCAATCTGGAAGCCAGAGAGTCGAGGCACCTGTACACCTAGGGGCTTCAGGGCTCCAGTCTCCCTGGGGTGTGCAGTGTAGAGACGCAGCCCCTCTGAGGTCATAGCTGGGCTCACAGCTGTAGAACACTTCCTGCCCAGGTGAAAAGTTGTCCTGATGGCTTGGGGTATGCTCACCATGCAGGATTTCTGGAGGCGACTGACACACTGTGGAAAGGACAGTTCCAGAGCACTTGTTAGATATGGGGGGATTTCCTTTGCTATATCTTATGCTTGCCGGAGAGCTTAAAAATCATCATTGCAGAGTGCAGCTATTAAAAGAGAAGATTGGTAGTTCAGTAGCCACATCTCACTAACAAGGAAACTAAGGATACCAAGCAGAACTGTGACTAGAATCAAAGTCTCTCCAACACCTTGTCTGTGTTTTTTCTACTGAAACATGTTCCGAAGACTACAAGGCAGCATATTCCTCTTGCTTTCAACTACTGGTTATGGAGCACAGAGTCGTGAGTGCAGGTGACTTGGCCACTCTTCCACTTCCTACAGAGGCAGTCCCTCAAGCTCATGTGTAAGGCAACAGCAAGGAGTACTGTTGCCAAGGTCTCATCTAACAGACATCTTCAGCTAGTCTTCATTTTCCTCACTCCCTGTCCCTCTTTCAGTCAGCACAGGGCTGAACTGTTAGCTTCCTTTCTGTCCCTGTGACCTAATTCTTCCCACTCCACGTTTTAAGCCAGTCATTTCAGCTAAGAAAAGAGGAGGCATCAAGAACAAAATCGCGGGGATAGGGGGTGAGGGTAGGGAGGGGAGGTGGGGACAGTTAATGGGTACAAAAAAAAAAGAAAGAATGAATAAGATGTAGTATTTGATAGCATGACAAGGTGACTATAGTTAGTAATAATTGTACATTTAAAAATGAAAGAGTGTAATTGGATTATTTGTAACACAAAGGATAAATGCTTAAGGGCATGGATACCTCATTCTCCATGATTATTTTACATTGCATGCCTGTATCAAAACATTGCATATACTCCATAAATATATACACCTACTATGTACCCACAAAAATTAAAGATTAATAAATTAAAAATAAACAAAAAGAACAACCCCCCCTCAAAGAAAAAAAGCTACAGACTTTTTAGCGATAGAACGTATTGCTTAGATGATACTTTAACCGAAATGTTGGCTGCCTCCATCCACAGGACAATTAGTGTGTTCTCAGGGCATCAGAATGCATTTGAAACCAGGCATGGTGGCTCAGGCCTGAAATCCCAGTACTTTGGGAGGCTGAGGCAGGAGGATTGCTTGAGGACAGGAGCTCAAGATCAGCCTGGGCAACATAGCAAGACTCTGTCTCTAAAAATAAATAAAAATTAACCAGGTGTGGTAGTGAGCACCTGGAGTTCCAGCTACCTGTGGGACTGAGGCAGGGGTCTTACTTGAGCCTAGGAGTTAGAGGCTTCAGTGAACTATGATTGTACAACTGTACTCCAGCCTGGGCAACAGAGTGAGACCCTCTCTCAAACAAACATACAAACAAACCAACAACCAAAAAACCTCAAAGAATGAATTTGAGCCTCAATCTGAACAATATATAATTATATATCAAATATATATGTGTATATATATATATATATATATGTTTGTTTGGATTTGAGCAAAACACTTTTTCTGAGCTTCAGTCTTTTCAATTATAATGAGAAAAAGTTGAAGTCAAGGCCTTTTTGATTTGATGCTCTCATTTTGGTCCTCATGGCTCACTTGCCTACTGCCCCACTCCAGGGATAGAGATATGATCATCACTATTACATATTATTGTTCATGATACATTCCACTGTACATTATCATTAGGCACTGGAGTCAGAGCCTCGGAAAAGTTCTTTAATATCACTAAGACTCAGTTCTCTCAAAGTAAAATGGGGACACCAATAGTAGCTACCTCATATATTTGCTGTAAATGTTAAATTTAAAAATGCATCTGAAATATGTCTACTGTAGATGAGAGAGTAAGCCATTACTTTGAGACAATTATTAACAGAGATAACAGACAGTGAAGCTACTATTATGTTTATGCCAATTTCATAGTCCTTGTACACTTCTTCCTTAATTTCAACAACTCCTACCATCTATACATACCCTCACACCCAGCAAAGTCTTGATGGGTCACACTCACCCCTGGAGCAGTGTGGCAGCTTGGGCCCCCATACGCCGTTGGTCTGGCACTGCACAGTGTGGGACCCTACCATGACAAAGCCGGGCTGACATCTAAATCTCACGATCTCATTGAGGGAAAAGAAACTCCTATTTCCTGGTACTCTAATTCCATTTTCAACTTCTGGAGCTGTGCATTTATTAGTAGAAATACACCGAGGGGGAGGGCTGCTCCAAACACCAACTTGATCATCTTTGCTGGTGCAGTATATTGACCGTTCTCCCACAAGCTCAAACAGCTGTTCTCCATCTGGTCCAGTGTGGCACTGGTAAGTTACCACTGTTCCATTGTGAAAAGATGTTCTATTGTTGCTGTAGAAGTCTCCATTGGATATGGTTGGAGGTGGCTCACAAGATATGACTGAGAGAAGGAAGAGTGTGGTAAAACAGCTTATTTTTTAATAATGAATTATTTTACTATGAATTTAAATACCAAATGCAAATAATCCAATGATTTTCTAAATGGAATTACAATACTGTTATTTTCTTAAAATATTTGCTAATAATCAGACATTTTTACCGAGTTGAAATTTAGGTGTGTATGATATGGGTTCTGCTCATAATAAATATTTCACAAAAAAATCCATGTTTTTTTGGGTTTACATATTTATAATTTTAAGTGGATAATACATGTGATTTTATCACAGATTGTTAAGGTACTTATCTACTGCTGGACTTTTTTTCCTATAGGTTATTAAAATAACCTCTTTGTAGGTTAAATATACCACTTCTGGCATTATTTATCAAGAAAAAGAGAGAAAAGGAAATACAAAGGATAAGGCATGAAAAATGAAATAGTGGCAGATTTAGGGGCAATCAAATGATAAATGAATACTGTGTTCTATCATAAGATAATAATATTCATATATTGGCTAAGTGATTACACACACATACACACATAACCAGTATTGACTCAATTAAATGATCACTGACCTATAAATGTAGAAGTGGAATTTTGTTTTTATAAAAGATAACCCCCTACAAAAGGTGCCATGCCTTGAAAACTTCGTATAGTAAACTGATAATTCTTTGATAATTTGAATTGTTTCATAGAATTTCAAGTTCTTGGCAGGTATAGGAGGCACCTTGTATACATTCTCATTCATTTAATCTTTAAAAGTCAATGTTAATTTGGGGGGAGGAATATTAGTGAATACGATGAACACATTCATTGTAGAAAATTTATAAAATATGGACAAAGAGAAAGAAGAAACTGAAAATGGTTCAAAGATAACTATTTGTAACAATTTAATTATATCCTCTTAGATACATATGTGGATACATGCATATATATGGATGGATATATTTTCTATAACACCATATTTGGTGGCTGAATAATAATCAGTTATGTAGCTACATAGATGTACTCTTTCCACCTGGATGAGGCATCTCAACCTTTAATTCCTCCTGGTGCACTTTTTTACCTTTCTTAAAAACTGATAGCCATTAAAGTATGCCTTATTTCTTCTACCAGCTATTTTCAAACCATGCTGAACATTTAGGTTAACATTTTCCACTATCACAAATATTATTGCATTGAGTATCTCTGGACGAAAGTCATGGGACTATTTCATGATTATTTTCTTGGGCTAAATTCTGGGAAATGGAATTGTTGGTCAGAGGGTATTTACTTTACTTTTGTTTATATTGGTCATTGGCTTTCTGGAAGTCTGTGCCTACTTTTGCTGCCATCAACTCTGTGTGCCATGCCGATTTCTTCACGGCTATAACACTTTGCCAATTTGCAATCATTCTTCCATGTTTTTAAAGTTTTGGAGATTCACTGAAAAGTATCTTATGGAGGGTCAGCTAATCAAGAACAAATACAACTAAAGACATGGGCGTAAAAGAATTGAAGGAGGATTCGAACTCAAAATGATCAGAGGCTTAGGAAACTTGCTAAGAACTGGAAGAGGAGTTCTTTTTATTATTTGGATTAGAATAACAAGAAAGTAAGTAGCCTACTTTGTGGAGTTGTAACCTGATAGTAAGAGTTGGCAAAGACAGATCTAATTTTGTCTAATGCCTTTAAAATGTACTCATTAAGGACAACACTCTCTATGCTGGAAATGTTTACTATTATAATAGGAAAGTAGGGCATTTTGCCTAGGTTCAAGCCCACAGTTTCAGATAAATCACCTTTTAAGATAAAGAAAAGCCAGGAAGACCATGAAGCATCTGACTCCTATTTTCAAATATCTGAGAGACTACTTTGTGCAAGAAGGATTCAATTTATTCTTCGTACTCCAGGGGCAAGTCAGGATCACATGGAGGAATTTGTGGAGAAAAGTATTTCAACTTACTGTCACAAATAGGTGCCTCCTTATCCCATGTGACATTATTGCCTGAGACGAGACAGGTAGTAGATGGGGAACCAATGAGTCGATACCTAAAGCAAAGGATAGAAAATGATTATATGCTACACATATTTCCCATTTAACTCACCATTTAGAAAATAATAGCAGGTAGACGTTAGACATTACAGGACAGATTACACCATGGCAGACCTCAGAAGGAAGAAACCCCATCTCCATCTGCAAATTAGTCCTCTCTTTTTAAGGACAAGCTTACATTTTGACCTCTCCAATTCATTTTTATTCCTAATATCTCACAACTGAATGAGATATTTCCCTTTTTCTTTGCGGGACATTTTTCTACTTAAGTCTTTCAGAAACCTTGCAGTTATTTTATCCATGTGTACTTCCAGCAAGGAAATGACAAGCTCCTGGATTAAGCAGGGAAAATATCTTACTGAAATACGTAACTCTATAGCACCTAGCTTAGAGACTTCCAAGTTTTGGGTGCTCAGATAGCCTCTTGCATAAAGGAAAGAACAATGGATTTACCAAGAAGAGTCAGTAAATGACAGCCAGAGGAGACAGCTAAACACCCCTACACTTGAAATGTAAAGGGCAGGGATACTCACCCACTTTGCCATAAAGCCATCCAGAGTAGGCCACAAAGCGTAGAACATTTTGTCTTTTAAAAAATTTATTAGGTATCCATAATGTTATTGTGGGCAATGTCACAAAGAATGCTGAGCAAAGCTATTCATGTTGTTCTGGTGTACAGCGGGCTTAAACTTGACCAAGTAAAAATTAAAGGGTAAAATGGAATGCCGTATAATGATGAGGCAGTAACTGCAATAGTTAAGAATTTTTCCTCTTGATTATGTAAGAAATGTGATCAGGGCGGTAACCATTTGTAGCAAAGACTACTGGTGCCATCCCTAGTATCCACTTTCCTCTCCTTCATTAGTAATGGAACTCTCTATTTTTAACTGGGCCATTGGCCACCTGCAATAAAAGTTTCACTTCTCACCTTTCCTTACAGCTGGGCATAGCCATGTTACTAACTTCTGGCCAGAGGATGTAAGTGGAGTGTCTTGTGCAACTTCTGGAAAGTGTCTTTAAAGGAATTGGCCTTCCCTTCTTCTCCGTGTCCTCTATACTGGCTGGAGTTTGGACCATGAGATAAGATGGACTCTCATTTTGAGGAGGACAGAGTAGCAAAATGGAAGGAACCCAGGTTTCTGTGGATTATGGAGTCATTGTATAAACCCTGGACTGCCTACTTTCGTGATTTTTAACCTGAGACAGAAGTAAACTACTATCTATGTTTGAGATCCTGTTATTTTATTTCTTCTGTCTTTTACAGCTGGAAATCCTAACTGATATACCAGCTCTTCCCAAAACAGTGACAGAAAGCTAAAGGGAACTGACAGTCAATGTCTTTGTAGACACAGTGAGTCTCTTTTATGTTTTAGGTAGTGATTGAATTTTACTTATTGCTAGCCTGTTTAGGCTATGGTATAAAATCTTTTCAAGTGTGCCAAGAAAAAAAATCTTAAAAATTGCTGCAAATAAACAAGTTGAGAACCACTGGAGAAAGGAAAGGAAAGGATAATCCCGTTATTACCTGTGTTTTCCTCTGCCTGTCTCCTATCATACATTTAAAAGTTGTCTAAGAGCACAGGATCATGGGGGTCCTCTGACTTTTGGCCTCCTAGAGGTTGTTTTAGATGTGCTCGCTGTGACTAAGCTAGATTGTTGGAGCCAAAATGTGAAGAAGGTTCCAGCCTATGTATGGCTGAAAAAACACAGTGAATATTTTTTTAAATTTGATTTTATTTTTATGAACAAATAATAATTATATATATTTATACGGTAAAATGTGGTGTTTTGATATATGTTTCTGTTGCAAATGATCAAATTAAGCTAATTAATGTGTCCGTCACCTCACATACTTGTGTGTGTGTGTGTGTGTGTGTGTGTGTGTGTGTGTGTGTGTGTGGTGAGAATATTTAAAATCTACTCTTCTGGCAATTTTTTTTCCTTTTCTTTTTGTTTTCTTTCTTTCTTTTTTTTTTTTTTTTTTGACAGGGTCTGGATCTATCACCCAGGCTGGAGTGCAGTGATGTGATCTTGGCTTACTGCAACCTCTGCCTCCTGGGTTCAAACCATTCTCCCACCTTAGCCTCCCAAGTAGCTGGGACTACAGGTATGTGCTGCCATGCCCGACTAATTTTTGTATTTTTTGGTAGAGACAGGATTTTGCCATTTTGCCCAGGCTAGTTCCTAACTTCTAGGCTTAAGCAATTCGGATGCCTCAGCCTCCCAAAGAGCTACAGGCATGAGACACTGTGCCCAGCCAGCAATTTTGAAATACACATTGTTATTAACTATAGTCACCATGCTGTGGAATAGATCTCTGAAACTTACTCCTCTTGTCTAAATGAAACTCTGTGCCCTTTGACCAAATCTCAGCTCCCCACCTCTCATTGCCTGGTAACCACCTTTCTACTCTCTACTTCTATGAGTTCAACTGTTTTAGATTTCACATGGAAGTAAGATCATGTGGTATTAGTTTTTCTGTGGCTAGCTTATTTTGGAAGGTATTTTAAGGCACGAAAACAGAAGGAATGTTAAAATGCATTTAAAATATAAAATAATTGAAATGATGCAGGAATAGAGACACAGATCCCTAGAGCAAAATAGAGGAAAGCCTAAGAAACAGATACGAGTTTTTGTAAGAAATTAGCAGTGATAAAGATGGCATTTCAAGACATGGAAAACTGAATTATTCATTAATAGGACAAATATCTGAAAAGCTAAGCTAGATCTCTGCCTCATGACATTCATCAAAGCAAAATCCGTGCGTATCAAAGATTAAATGTCAAAAATAAAACCATAAAAGAACTAGGTGATGTAGGCAAATGTGTTTCTGATTTGAGGCTTCTATAGACATACGTTGAGGAAAAATTCTACTATGAACAAGATTGATAAAACTGAATAATTACAAATAAACCTTTCTACATACAAATTTGAAGACAAACCACAGAGGAAAAATAATAAAAACAACTCTTATACATCAATTATAAAAAGGCAAACACCCAAGTAGAAAAATGGTAAAGAATTATGAACAAATTATTTACAAAGGAAAAATGGAAATAGTCAAATGAACATATGAAAAGTTTAGCTTCACTTATAACATGATAAATACACTTTAAAATGCAAATAAAATGCCATTTTTGCCTATTAGATTGGCAAATTGACAAAACCTAGTAGTAATATAAGCTCAAAGAAAGAGTCACTGTTGTGACTCACTCCGTAGGTCATGGTCAAAGTTTAGCGCAGGGCACTTTGGCAATATGTACTGAAAGGCTTAAAATCGTGCATAGCCTTTTACTCAAATCTGCAAATCTTGTCTCTTGTGTAGATGTGAAGATCTGAATCCTTAAGCTGTCTTTGAAGTTAGTGAAGTCCTCGTCTCATTTCTTTTCATGTGTGCAGGATCGTGCATTGTAGTGTTTTTGCTAACAGCTGAAATGCGAAACCACTTTAATTCCAGACATTAAGGACTTTGTTAGGTAGGTTACGGACTATCCAAGTAATAACCAATATGCAACCACTAAAAATGGTGTTGTAGAGTAATATATAATAATTAGAATAATTATACAATATAGTTCATAAGTATTAAAGAGGGCTATAAAACCATGTACAGTGTAGTCGTTTGGTTTAAAATATATCTATATATAAAGATTTAAAGCTGTTAAAATTTTACTCATCCTTTCAGGAAAGGAACTGCATTTGTTTGAGAAACTACTTGGAGAAAAAGTGGGGACTATATGCAGACAGAACAATTCTGTTAAATACAGAAGTAAGATATTTATTATTCCAGACAGGGAGTCCTAGGGAAAGAGCCTAGGCTTCAATAAAAGAATTTTACAGGCTGGGCGCGGTGGCTCACGCTTGTAATCCCAGCACTTTGGGAGGCCGAGGCGGGCGGATCACGAGGTCAGGAGATCGAGACCACGGTGAAACCCCGTCTCTACTAAAAATACAAAAAAATTAGCCGGGCGTGGTGGCGGGCGCCTGTAGTCCCAGCTACTCGGAGAGGCTGAGGCAGGAGAATGGTGTGAACCCCGGAGGCGGAGCTTGCAGTGAGCCGAGATTGCGCCACTGCACTCCAGCCTGGGCGACAGAGCGAGACTCCGTCTCAAAAAAAAAAAAAAAAAAAAAAAAAGAATTTTACAGACATGGGACATCAGGTCAGGAAAAATTACAACATAATTACACTACAACATATTTGTGCCTTAAAATACCTTCCAAAATAAGCTAGGCACAGAAGAACTAATACCACATGATCTTTCTTACATGTGAAATCTAAAATAGTTGAACTCATAGAAATAGAGAGTAGGGGAAAGGTGGTTACCAGGCACTGAGAGGTGGGTATCAAACCCACCTCTGATCTGGTATCAAACACCCTCCTTGTTATTATCTCAGAATATTCTGTTGGTGGGTCTCATGACATTTACAGATATCTTGTCAAATTAAAAAAAAGAGTGTCATTGAAACTGATAGGATTTACATTAAATTTGCATACTAATTCAGGGATAATTAACATTACCACAACATTAAGTCTTTTAAATAAAATATTATACCTTCCGTTTCTTCAAGTATTTTTCTATGTCCCCCTCTTTTAAATCTTTGCTTATAAGTCCTATATATTTCTTGTTAAATTTTTTTCTAGATGATTTTGTTTCTGTTGTGAATGGTATTTTTCCTCTTTATATTCTATTTGGTTGTTACCTATATAAAGAAAGTAATTAATTTATAAGTATTTATTTTTTACTAGATATTCCACTACTATTTCCAATTCTAATACACTTTCAAATAATTCCTTCGGGTTTTCAGGTAAACAACCATCAGTTAATAATAAATTTGCCTTCTCTCTCTCTCTAGCTATATCTACATGTATATCTCTCTAAATATAGGGGGCTGTCATTTTACTGGTTTGAATTTCCACAACTACTTTGAATAATAGGAAGGATGCCGAGTGTTCTTTTCCTTTGAACTTAATTATATTCAAGCATGCTTTTAGATTTTAACCATTCATTATGCTTTTTGGCATTAGAGAGTATATTTATATGACATTTAAGAAAAGTTATACTCTTTAATATTGTAAGTTTGTGGATTTCCTAATTTGGAACCATTTCTGGAATAACCTTACTTGTTCCCCTTGCATAATTATTTTAATATTGGTTTTAATATTCAATTTAAGATTTTTAGCATTTATATTAGCAAATGAGCCAGAGATATATTTTATTTTCATTTTTAATCTTTGGCAAACTTTAATTATGGCTATAATTTTATTTCTATGTTCCATAACAGTTTAAATAATATTAATACTTGGATTATCTATTTCTTGAAGTTTAAAAAGAGTTACAAAACTGGGCCATTGTCTTTTTTTGAAGGTGCTTCTTTGTGGTGGTTTTAAATATGTCCACAAATTATTTTATACATGTCCCTTCAAGTGATTGAGCCCAATTCCTCTCTTTTTGAATGTGGGCTGTGCTTCGTGATTTGATTCTTTTTTTTTTTTTTGAGACGGAGTCTCCCTCTTTCACCCAGGCTGGAGTGCAGTGGCGCGATCTCGACTCACTGCAGGCTCCGCCCCCCGGGGTTCACGCCATTCTCCTGCCTCAGCCTCCTGAGTAACTCGGACTACAGGCGCCCGCCACCTCACCCGGCTAATTTTTTGTATTTTTAGTAGAGACGGGATTTCACCGTGTTAGCCAGGATGGTCTCGATCTCCTGACCTCGTGATCCGCCCGCCTCGGCCTCCCAAAGTGCTGGGATTACAGGCGTTCGTGATTTGATTCTAATGATTAGAATAAAGTGGAAATGATAGTGTGCAACTTCAGAGGCTAGTCACAAAAAGCACTGCAATGTTTTCCTCTCTTTTTGAGATGCTCGTTCTGGGAGAGGCCAGTTGTCCTTTGGAGAAGCCCATGTAGTGAGGAACTGAAGTGTCCTGCAGTCCAACCCAAGAACAAAAGATACCACCAAGAGATTAAAAAGACAACCCACAGAATGATAGAAAATATGTGAAAACCCTATCTGATAAGGGTTTAATACTTAGAACATATAGAGGACTCCTGTAACTCAATAACAATGAAACAAACAACCCAATGAGGAAGTGGGCAAAGGATGAGAATAGACATTTTTCCAAAAAAGACATACAAATGGCCAATAAACACAGGAAAAGATGCTCCACATCATTAGTCATTAGGAAAATGTAAATCAAACTGACTTCAGCCCCTTTTAGGGTGGTATAATAATGATTTTTTTTAAACCAGAAAAATGGCAAGTGTTGGTGAGGATGTAGAGAAGCCGGAATATTTGTGCCCTGCTGATGGGGACGTAAAACGGTACAGCAGCTGTGGAAAATAGTCTGGCAATTCTTCGAAAAGTTAAACAGAGTTACCTTATCCCCCAGCAATTCCACTTCTGGGTATATACCTAAAAGAATTGAAAATATGGACTCAAACAGATATGGGTTTATCAGCAATTCTGCCTATTTTAAACTACACCTGGTAAATTGTATTTTTCTTCTGACATGGTACATTTCATGGATAGTTTTAATTTTATTAGAATAGAGAAGATATAATTTTTTTTTTTTTTTTTTTGAGACGGAGTCTCGCTCTGTCACCCAGGCTGGAGTGCAGTGGCGCAATCTCGGCTCACTGCAAGCTCCGCCTCCCGGGTTCACGCCATTCTCCTGCCTCAGCCTCTCCGAGTAGCTGGGGCTACAGGCGCCCACCACCACGCCCGGCTAATTTTTTTTGTATTTTTAGTAGAGCCGGGGTTTCACCGTGGTCTCGATCTCCTGACCTCGTGATCCGCCCGCCTCGGCCTCCCAAAGTGCTGGGATTACAAGCGTGAGCCACCGCGCCCGGCTGAAGATATAATATTTTTTATCAAGTATTAAATCTCTTCAATATCAACAGGCTTTTGTCTTCTTTCTCATTCTTGTGTATTTGTAGAATTGTTATTTTGTGAAATGACAATTGACCCAGTCTGTTTGTTTTATAATTGGTCACTTTAAAGAATCTGCTTTTAGATTTATCATTTCTATGATTTCTTTTTTCTTTATTCATTACTTTATTAATTCCTTACTCCAGCAGCCTTTTATATATGTTTTTAATAATTTAAAAATTGTTAAGAAAATGTTTTGTTCATTTATTTGAATTTTTTCCTGTCAAGTAACAGAAAGGATTGAAAAATTTCTCTGAGGACAGTTTTGGCATCAGCACCCCAGAAATTTTTATGAGTAATATATGTTTCAGCATTCCTAATTAAGAAGCTAAATAATGTAAGGCTTACCATTACAGGCTGCTGAAGCTGACTGGCAATATTCTAATTCTAACCGCAACCTTTTCTGGACTGGTGACTGTATTTCTGTTTGTACTTGACACTGAGTTATATGCGCCATTTTTTCTTTATCTCTTTATCTCCTGATAGTAGTGCCACTTAGTCCCTACCCTTATTTTAAAACTACACTTCCAGAAGTTAATCTCCCTGGATTCTTCTTTTCCTAGGTCAGCCCTCTTTTTGGATTGATCCTTAAGCTCAAGAGTCACTCTCCAGTGCTGAGTCCCTCATCTTAATTCTGGGTCACACTTACCCTTCATCACAGACAAAGGACACCTTTGCCCCAAGCTCGAGATTAAGTGGAAATAGCACATGGCCATGAGGGAGTTGACCCAAGAAGTCATCACAGGATTTCACTAGAAGAAGAAAAAAAAAAAAAAGAAAAAATAGGAGTAAGACCTCCATGTGTGGGGTAAAGAGAGCAATCTGGAGGCCAGAGAGTTGAGGCACCTGCACATCTGGGGGCTTCAGGGCTCCAGTCTCCCTGGGGCGTGCAGTGCAGAGATGCAGCCCCTCTGAGGTCATAGCCGGGCTCACAGCTGTAGAACACTTCCTGCCCAGGTGAAAAGTTGTCCTGATGGCTTAGGGTATGCTCACCATGCAGGATTTCTGGAGGCGGCTGACACACTGTGGAAAGGACAGTTCCAGAGTACTTGTTAGTTATGGGGGAACTTCCTATGCTTCCTGAAGACCTCATAGCTAGTCAGAGGTAGAAAAATAGAACGCAATTCTCCCTAGCACAAGGCCCCAAACTCACTTGTAAATCTACAGGACATGAGGTATATTCTCCTAGCTCTGGCTATCCAATGTGAAGTTATCAGTATTGGTGGATTCTCCATCTACATATTTCCTAGGAAGGTAATCCTGATTTGTACCATTGTTATTCAGATAATGAGACTGTCACCTGAGACCAAATCTGTTTTACAGATTTCCCCCGATTTCTCTGATTGCACACCAATGACTAAAATACAGTCATACTGTTTTGGGACAGGCATGCGCCTAAACTGGGGCTTACTCTGGAAGGGTTCTTGCCTCACCCAGGACAGAATTCAAGGATGAGCCAGTGGTGCTAGACAGCAATCTTTCAGTGAAAGCCACTGCCCCTTGCAGAGCAGGGCTGACTCACAGGCAGTGCACCCAGAGTCAGCAACATAAGGGCTCCTGGCAGGCAACTGTGTTTATACTGCTGTAAACCCATGTCAGTTACATGTAAATTAAGGAGTGGATCAATGCAGATTGAGGGGTCAGTTATTTAGAACTTTCCAGGAAAGGGGCGGTAACTTCTAGGTCGTTGCCATGGCATTTGTAAACTGTCATGGTGCTGATGGGACTATGAGGGCAGCTAGCAATGGCTTTCATCGCCATCTGCTGGTTCCTGCTGTTTTTTCACGTCATCCTGTCTGGGCCAGAGCCTGTTTTGGTCAGCAGGATTGTGACCAGAACACAAGCCCTGCCCATCTCCTGCCTCAATACATCCGTCTTTATATCCCTTTATCTGTTCGTCTTCCCAGCTCAGTGGTTGCACGAGGCTAACGTGGGTTGGTAGAAGAATTTTAAGCTCCTTCTCTGTCCCTATGTATCAACCATAACATCTCCCACTCAGCTGCTAAGCCAGCTATTGTGGGATCAGTAGACAAGATGAGCTATCAAAAACACAAGCCCTTAAATAAGCCAGTCCTTTGTCACGAGAGGGCATATTATTTGGAGGTTATTTGACTCAACATCTGCCTTTATTTATAGTCCTGTTCGTTCATGCTTAGGGCATCAGAACCCATTTTAACATCAACCTAATCTATACCTCATTAAAGATGAATTTAGAAATATTTAACTGGCTTTGAACAAGTTACTTTCACTCTTGACTTAGACTCCTAGGGATAAAATGTAGGATGTGGATGGCTTGAGCCTAGGAATTTGAGGCTGCAGTGAGCCATGATTGTATCACTGTACTTCAGCATGGGCAACAGTGTGGGACGTCAACTCTAAAAAATTGTTTTTAAATAAAATAAAATAAAAATAAAATGTAGGAGGCAGACCATTATAGACAAACTCTAAGGTCTTTGTCTCTATTCTGAGTCTATGATTTCTGTCTTTGTAAGCCAGTCTCTTTCTTTCACCAGTGGATGCTGATAAAAGTATGGCAAGAGCCAAAACATTCACACTCTGGGGTCTGACACACTTGCCTTTTAAAATCCTGGGTGTCTCACTTAGAACATGTGACTTAGCTAATTTATTTAACCTCTGAAAGACCAAGCTGATGTCACTATTAAATGGATAATACAATAGCACAATTTCAAAGTGTTGTTATAAATAATGAATGAGAAAATGCATATGAAGTGCTTAGCACACAGCTGATCATAGAGAAAGTCCATATAATTTTTCAATATAATTGAGAGAGATTGCAGCTGGTACTTTGCCCTGAGAATCAAATAATAGGTGAGTCCAAAATACCTTTTTTTCTTGGCTAACTAAGGTCTTGCTTTTCAAAATGAAGACACGTATGCATGGGTGCATGCACACCCCAGATTCTTAATTTCATGCCTCTTCCCCCAAAACTTACTTTCCCACCCTCCTCACCATACATCCCTCGCCCTAAACAAATACTCATCTCCTGATCCAACAGCAACGCATGTCACTTGCAGGGCCCTTCTAGGCCTCAGTCAGACTCACCCCTGGAGCAGCTTGGTAGCTCTGGCTCCCATTTGTTCAGGGCCTGGCATCGCACACGGCGGGGTCCCTTCATGACAAAGCCAGGCTGACACTTAAACTCCACAACTTCATTTAAGGAAAATAAGCTTCTGTTGTCAGATACCAATATTCCATTTTCCACAATTGGAGGCATGCATTTGTTAGGTATAATGCACTGAGGGGCCGGGCCGCTCCAGATGCCCATTTGATCTTCATTGCTGGTGCAGTATATGGAGGGCTCACCCACGAGCTCAAACACCTTTCTCCCTCTGCTTCCAAGATTGCAGCGGTAGGTCACCACAGATCCATAGTGAAAATACTCTCTGTTGGTGCTAATGAAATCTCCATTGGCGATGGTGGGGGGTAGCCCACAAGGAATTCCTGGAAAAAGAGACAGCAAGTTAACCAAAACAAAACCTTGGGACAGAGTCTTGCTGTCACCCAGGCTGGAGTGCAATGGCACAATCATGGCTCACTGCAACCTCCGCTTCCAGGTCAAGCAATCCTCCCACCTCAACCTCCGGAGTAGCTGGGATCACAGGTATGCACCACTGTGTCTGGTTTATTTTTGTATTTTTAGTAGAGATGGGGTTTGGCCGTGTTGGGCAGGCTAGTCTTGAACTCCTGGCCTCAAACAATCCGCCTGCCTCGGCCTTTCAAAGTGCTGGGATTATAAGCGTGAGCCACTGCGCCCAGCCTCGTTTCTAATAATTATACTTTATTGTAAATTTTGCTAACAGTTTTTTTTAAATTTCAAATTACCAGAAGTAAATATTGACAATATTATTCTCATCTAATATTTGCTAATGTACAGACACGTTCTTACAGTTTTAAAATATTATGAGTTCTGCTCTACTCAATTAACCTTATTTCACTAAATGTGTCCACATATTATTAGAGTCCATGTGTTTTTTGTTTGTTTGCTTTTTTTAACAGAGCCTCACTCTGTTCCCCACACTGGAGTGCAGTGGCGTGATCTCGGCTCACTGCTACCCCCGCCTCCCAGGTTCAAGCGATTTTCCTGCCTCAGCCTCTTGAGCAGCTGGGATTACAGGCATGTGCCAACACACTCAGCTAACTTTTGTATTTTTAGTAGAGACAGGGTTTCACCATGTTGTACAGGCTGGTCTCAAACTCCTGGGCTAAAGCCATCTGCTCACCTAGGCCTCCTAAGGTGCTGAGATTACAAGTTTGAGTCACCACACGTGGCTCAGTATAACATCTTTATTAAATAATAAGAACAAAAGCTCTGGCAGAACTAATAAAGACAAAGCACAAATATACAATATTACATATAATAAACACGATACTTACAGATTCAGAAGTAATAAAAAGAACTGGATACTGATCTACAGCCATACCACCCTGAATCCCTGAATGCGCCCAATCTCGTCTGATCTTGGGAGAACTGAATACTGTGTCCTACTCTACCATACGACAGTGCCCAGCCAGGATATTGCCCTTCTACAAAGTTTGTTCCCACTTATCCTCCCACCAACTGGGTTTGAAATGGCTGATTTCCTCACACCATCACTAAACCCAGGATCATACACATTTTATATTCCTTGTTAGCTTGCAATTGCTCATTCCTCTTTGCTCCCCAAAATGTAGAAAGCTCATCTTCCAAACAACTCACAGGGAAGATGGCATGCCCCTGTTTAGACAAAGAATAAGAAGGAAGAAAGAGCTGCATGGCTTGAATATCTGATGTGATACTAAGAGCTTGCAGAGAGGATATAGGGTTTCTTTCACTGACTTTGTATTTGTTGACTTCACTAAAGAAAATGCTCTTCAAACTGGGAGGTGTTCACCCAGCAGAAGAGGAAATTGGGGTTAAGTGAGCTAAAGACTAGTTTAAAATAAATTAGACCTTGAGATAAGAAAAAAAAGCATTTCTAGGTGAAGGTGGAAATTTGGAATGCTGTGAGCCATTTTAAGGATATGACTGGATTCTTCAAATATCAGAAGGACACCATTTCCAAGAGGGAAGAGATTCATTCTTTGTAATTCTAGGAGGACAACTCTAGGATTAAACGGTGGGGTGAATGGGGAAAGAGATTTCAACTCACGTTGACAAATTGGCGGCTTCGTGCTCCAATGGGCAGTATTGCCTGAGAGGATACATTCAGCAGATGAGTGACCAATGAGTCGGTGCCTAAAGGCAAAAAATGGAAAATAATTGTGCTGTATATACCTCATCAACTTCCTCACAGCATGCATATGTGGCAAACCAGAAGGATTACAATGCAGGAGAAGTCTAAGTCCTAGCCTAAACTTTACCTATTATTCCCAGCTTCTCTACTTCTTTTTCCTCTTCTCTCACTATTGAAAGAGATATTTCTGCTCTAACTTCTCCTGGTCCACATTGCTTCTTAATATCTTGGCTTCATTGTGGACTGTAACTGGCACCAAAATAAAACAATTATTTGTAGACCTGTTTGACAATTTTTTTCTTAAATTCTATCTTTCTCTAAATATTATTTTAACCTTTTTTTGTTTGCATTTTCGCTTAATTTGTGTGTGTGTGTGTGTGTGTGTGTGTGTGTGTGTGCGTGCGCATAATACTATGTCATTTTACTTGAGACATGTTTTTTTATAAATACAAGATTTGTTGCTTTTGATACTGTCTAGGAGACTTTGTCTTTCAACAAGAAGATTAAAAGAAATGTATTGAGATAAATGATACATTTGATTCGCTTTCATCATCATTCTTTCACTGCCTTTTTCACTGATTTCACGATGCCCAATGATGAGGATGTGGAGAAAGGAATGAATAAAATGACCTGACCCAAACATGAGGGGGCTTATTTCTGGTGGATGAGACAAATGCATTGCTTGCCTTTCCTTTTCCTTCCCTCTCACTTGCTATATGAAAGAGATAGATTCAGCTGTTTTAGTCATTCTAATAATTTGGAAATTAAACTTAATATTTTTTCCAATGAGGAATTTCATTTTATAGGTGTGCATGTATATTATACACATGCTTATGCACACAGCAGATATTTAAACCTATTTTCTAAATTTTAGAGTCAAACTCTATATAGTCAGTCTACTCATCTTTTCTGTAATGTAAGTCTAGCCTACCTTTTCTTGCTGTCTCACATTTTCTAGTTTTATTGATATGTTCTATGAGTTTAGAGAGATTATTAATAAATTATGATTACATTGCCAAGATTTTGTGTGTATGTTTTTTTTTATTGTTTTTTCTTTTTACCAATATCCTATCTCATTGAGATTTCTTTTGGAATTCATCATTCTCCTTTTTAAAAATTTGCTTATGAATTGCCTGGGAAACATACTTAAATGGTACAATTTTTGTGTCTTTGCTTATCCTTTAATGTGTATCTGGAGCCTCTAGGTGTGAATATTATCTTGGTGCAATAGAAATGCTATATTATGCAATTTAGTGTTGTATAGAATCAATGTGGTGCCAATAAATTTATTTCTTTTGCGTGTATTACATTTTCATGTTTTATTTCTGGAGTCTGAGTTTTTTTCTCTATCCCTGAAACACAGAAGTTTCCCTAGTGATGGCTAGGTATGGACTCATTTGTTTACCCTTCTGGAATTTTTGCTACATGTATTTTGAATCCTGACACCGTGTTACATATGTCTTCTCTTTTTCCTTTTTTGAGAAAGGGTCTCATTCTCTCATCCAGGCTGGAGGGCAGGGGTGCCCTCATGGCTCACCGAAGCCTCAGCCTCCTGGGCTCAGGTGATCCTCCCACTTCAGTCTCCTGCCTAGCTGTGACTACAGGCACATGCCGCCATGCCCAGCTAATTTTTATACTTTTTTGTAGAGATGGGTTTTTGCCATGTTGCCCAGGCTGGTCTCAAGCTCCTGGGCTCAAGTGATCCTCTTGCCTTGGCCTCTCAGTGTGTTGGGATTACAGGTGTGAGCCACTGTGCCTGCCTGTCTTCTCCTTTTCATCTTTTCCCACTGCATTCAGGGAACATTTGGTTAACTCTTCTTACTCTTTGCTTTAATTTTCTGATATAGATCACATGTATGAAATGAAATATATAAACACACTGAACACATATATTCATTCATATACACACTTCATGGCTAGTTTCACAGAAGTATTTGTACAACTGAATCTTGTCACAAATATGAAAAGGAGAGTGTTCTGAAAGTTTCCCTGGTTTCCTAGCAGTAAATCTCTTTTGTAAAATTTTTCCTGATTTTTCAGACTGGTCTCTTTTACATGTATTTCCTGTTTCTTCTCATAAGCTCAATGTTTTTCTGCTTTATGCCATACAGAGGTTCCGCACTTACTCAGCAATGCAAGATGGGGAGGGCACAGTCAGGAAACTTATCAATTCTATTTAAAAATGCTTAAAAAGAAGAGAAAATGAGACTTTGGATTTATTCTAATTTTTGTCAGATTCTAGGTGCTGTGGTCTGTGAGGCCTATGCTGGCAAATGTGCTGGACACCACACACTTCCTTTCAGTGTCTGTTGCGGTGGCACAAACTTAGCCCCTATTCGCTACCTGGCTTAGCTGTTCCCGTGAAGAGTGAGAATGAGGCAAAGCCTCCACTGTGTGCTGAGCAAGGGTGAGCACCAACAGCTGGACCCTGCGCTGTGAGCACCTGATGCCTGACATTTTCAAAGGGGCTGTATTATAGGTTGAATTGTGTCTCCTCCAAGTATGTCGAAGTCTTAACCTCCAGTCCCTGAGGATGTGATCTTATTTGGAAATACAATCTTTGGAGACACAATCAAGTTAAGATAAGGTCATTAAGGTAGGCCCTAATCCAATATGACTTGTGTCCTCATAAAAAGGGAAAACTTTGGACACAGACATGCACAGAGAGAACAGCATATGAGAACACAGACCCAGAGGGAAGATGGCCGTATGAGGGCAGAGACAGAAATTGGAGTTCTGCTGCCCCACGCCAAGGAAGGCCTGCAGCTCCAGAAGCTGGAAGATGCAATGAAGGATCCTACCCTACAGGATTCAGAGGGAGCATGGCCCTCCCAACACCTTGATTTTGGATTTCCAGTCTCTAGAACAGAACTCCAAAAACTTCTGCTGCATTAAGCCGCCCATTTCGTGTTACGGACATTCCTCAAAGATATTGCAGGTTCAGTTCCAGACCACCACAATAAAACACGTATCACAACAAATGAGTCATATTAATTTTTTGATTTCTCAGTGAGTCTAAAAGTTGTGTTTATACTATACGGTAGTCTATTAAGCATGAAATAGCATTATGTCTAAACAAAGTCATACTTTATAAAATGGTTTATTGATAAAAAATGCTAAAGATTATCTGACCTTCAATAAGCTGTAATCTTTTTGCTGGTGGAGGGTCTTGCCTCAAGGTTGATGGCTGTGGACTGATCAGGGTGGTGGTTGCTGAAGGCTGGGGTGGCTGTGGCAATTTCTTAAGCCGAGACAGCAATAAAATTGCTGTATTGATTGACTCTTCCTTTCACAAAAGATTTTTCTAGGATGCAGTGCTGTTTGTAACATTTTACCCTCTGAACTGCTTTCAAAATTGGAATTAATCCTCCCAGATATTGCTGCTGCTTTATCAACCAAGTTTTTATAATATTCTAAATCCTTCATGGTCATTTTCACAATGCTCATGTCGTCATCAGCAGGAAGAGACTCCACCTAAAAAAAAACCACTTTCTCTACTCATTCATAAGAAGCAACTCCCCATCTGTTCAACATTGATCATGAAGTTGTAGCAATTCAGTCACATCTTCGGGCTCCACTTCTAATTGTAGTTCTCTTATTATTTTCACCACATCTGCAGTTATTTCCTCCGCTGTAGTCTTGAACCTCTCAAAGTCAGCCATGAGGGTTGGAATTAACTTCTACCAAACTCCTGTTAATGTTGATATTTTAAGCTCCTCCCATGAATCATGAATGTTCTTCATGGTATGTAGAATGATGAATTCTTTCCGGCAGTTTTGAACTCACTTTGTTCAGATCCATCAGAGGAATTACTGTCTGTGGGGACTCACCTTACAAAGTGTATTTCTTAAATAGTGAAACTTGAAAGTCAAAATTACTCCTTCAGCCATGGGCTGCAGAATGGCTGCTGTTGTTAGCAGGCAGGAAAACTCCATTCATCTCCGTGTCCATCTCCATTAGAGCTCTTGGCTGCTTAGGTGCAATGTCAATGAGCAGTAATATTTTGAAAGGAATCTGTTTTTCTGAGCACTAGATCTCAACAGTAGGCTTAAAATATTCAGTAGACTATGCTGCAAACATACCTCTGTCATCAGGCTTTGTTGTTCCATTTATAGACACAGGCAAGGTACATTTAGCATAATGCTTAAGGGCCCTAGGATTTTTAGAATGGTCAGTGAGCATTGGCTTCAACTCGAAGTCACCAGCGGCATTAGCTCCTAAAACTCAGCCTGTCCTTTGAAGCTTTGAACCCAGGCAATGGCTTCTCCTCTCTAGTTATGAAATTCCAATAGACGGCTGTTTTGTCTACATGGAAAATCTGTTATTTAGTGTAACACCTTCATCAGTGATCTTAGCTAGATCTTCTAAATAACTTGCTGCAGCTTTTACGTGAGCACTTGCTGCTTCACCTTGGACCTTTATGTTATGGAGAGGGCTTCTTTCCTTAAACCTCAGGAACCAAATTCTGCTAGCTTCCAGCTTTTTTTCTGCAGCTTCCTGACCTCTGTCAGCCTTCACAGAATTGAAGAGAGTTAGGGCCTTGCTCAGGATTAGGCTGTGGCTTCAGGAAATGTTTCCAGTTTGATCTTGTATCTAGACCTCTAAAACTTCTTCCGTATCAGCAATAAGGCTGTTTCATCTTCTTATCATTCGTGTGTTCACTGGAATAGTACTTTGTATTTCCTTCAAGTATTTTTGCTTTGCCTTTACAACTTGCTAGCTGTTTGGCACATAAGGAATGGCTTTTGGCCTATCTTGGCTTTCAACA
The DNA here is from genome assembly GCF_009828535.3 of Hylobates moloch. Classification (NCBI taxonomy): domain Eukaryota; kingdom Metazoa; phylum Chordata; class Mammalia; order Primates; family Hylobatidae; genus Hylobates; species Hylobates moloch. The sequence continues at coordinate 6,381,271 of NW_026652293.1, forward strand.
TATCTTCCTCAGTAAGCTTAATCATCTCTAGCTTTTGATTGAAAGTAAGAGATGCATGACTCCTCCTTTCATGTCAACACTTGAAGGCCAGTGTAGGGCTATTGATTGGACTCATTTTAGTATTATTGTGTCTCAGGGATTAGGGAGTTCTGAAGAGAGGGAGAGAGAAAGGGAATGTCTAGTCTGCAGTGCAGTCAAAGCATGCACATTTATTGATTAAGTTTTCTGTCTTACATGGGTGCGGTTCGTAGGGACCCCAAACAATGACAATAGTAACATCAAAGATCACTGATGACAGATCACTATCACAGACATGACAATAATGAAAACATCTGGAATATTGTGAGAATAACCAAAACGCTACACAGAGACACGAAGTGAACACACGCTGTTGGATAAATGATGCCGACCGACATGATTGTCATAGCGTTGCCACAAACCTTTAATTTGTAAAAAGTATAACATCCACAAAGTACAATAAAACAAGGAAGGCCTGTACTTTTTGATGGCAGCCCTAGCAAGCGATCATGCGGTTATCATTAAGATTTGTTCTCTCACACAGCTGCTACATGGTCTTCCCTTTCTTCCAGCAATGTCTACTCTGGGTTAGGGTTGTTTGTGTGCTTTGACTACTACACTTCTAATTTTTTTTCCTTCCCATCCAGTGAACAGCATACTGTTTATATGTGCACTGCCCTGGTTTCCAGCAAGGATACAGATTTTTCCCCTAATCTTCTCCTATCTTTGTTCATTTCAATCAGGAGTTAACACCTGTGTTCAAGCCTCTTAAGAGCAGGTGGCAATAACCTAGTTTCCTTCCTGAGATGTGGCTAGAAGGTAGTATTGCTATGCTGAAACTCTTGAACCAAGAGATGTTGCTGCCAACTCACCCTGTAGTACAAGAATAGTTGATTCTGGATCCAACCTGGATGTTTGTGATCACATGCACCATGCCATTCACTGGATCTGGTGGAGTTTTACATGATTTACCTATGGGAAAGAAAATATTTTGGAGCCAGGTAGAGTAATCTGAACTCTCTTCAGTATGTAAGGTCTCAAACTGCTTGTAGTTTCCTGAAGAAAACACGCAGTTCTGATGCTTCCACAGATTTTGCCACCTTGAGAAAACTCATCAGAGTGTCTCAGGATCAGCCACTTACTAAGCTCCACTTTCAAAAAGACCTTCCCTCCAGATCTATCTAGATCTAGATTTAGATCTGTGTAGAGACCTTGCATCCCTTATCAAAATGTAAAAGTCATTTATGGCATTATTTACTACCAATATATTTCAAAGTTTGCAAAAGATTTCTTCACACCTAGTTATTCAAACAGAATTTGTCTTCCTACACCGTTTTTTTTCCTGATCTAGAGTCATCTATTATTTTCTTTCCCATAGGGAATGAAGATTTTCTCTACAAATATTCCTTGAAACATTCTCATAAAGTGAGCATTTCAAGCAATTATCAATGATGACCTACAAGAAAAACCTCCACCTATCTGAACACTTTCATAAAAGGTTTCTCATATCCCGCATTTGAAAAAATTCAATAAGAAGCTTTTGCAGACACGGGAAAGACCCAGTGCAAATTTACTCACGTTTACAGACATCTTTGGGACTCGACCAGACCAGGTTATCTAGACATGTGATAGAGAATGGCCTCCCGTAGTACTCAGGATGGCATTCGTACTTTAAAGATGTCCCAATGGGAAAGTCAGATGCATTGGTTTGGGTTTTCAACTTAGCAAACAGAAAATGATCCGGGGCTTGACAGTGACCTAGAGACCAAGAAATCAACAATATCTGAGTTAATAAAAAGATACCCAGTGTGTTTCCTCTTTTGTCTTCTTTGGTAGTTTTGATGCCAGAAGAAAAGAAACTTTTAGTTGTAAAACAAAAACAAAAACGACAACAACAAAAAAAAACATACACACACACAGATAACTTCCCTGTAAAATGGATGGGAAAGTTCCATTAGCATAGGCTTATAAGGAAGTATATTATCTGGAAGACTAGTCTGCTCTCTGGTCTTTCTACTCATATAGTTTATTTATTTTTATTTTTAATTTTTTTTTTTTTTGTATTTTTAGTAGAGTTGGAGTTTCACCATGTTGACAGGCTGGTCTGGAACTCCTGACCTCAAGTGATCCGCCCACCTTGGCCTCCCAAAGTGCTGGGATTACAGGTGTGAGCCACTGCGGCCAGCCTATTTTTATTGTTTTTGAGATAGAGTCTCACTCTGTCACCCAGGCTGGAGTGCAGTGGCACAATCTTGGCTCACTGCAACCTCTGCCTCCCAGGCTTAAGTGATACTCCAATCTCAGCCTCCCGAGTAGCTGGGACCACAGGCATTTGCCATCATGCTCAGCTAATGCTCATATAATTTAATATAAAGATAGCTCCGATTTAATTTTTCACATTTTTAGGAAGCCAGAAAGAGTTTTTCTGCCCAGGTTCCAGTTTTGTGTCTGGTTTCCTTGTACTTCAAGGCATCAACACTCCAATGAGAGGCTGACAAGCATGGGCGGGAACTCAAGACATTTCCTGGCAGAAGGAGCCACCGATTTTCTAGGTCAGATTTCTAAGCCAACCATTTCAATAAGGAGATTCACAGGCATTTGTTTTTAATTCATATGATTCTAATGAAGGACTTTCCCACCACTCACCGCCTCCCTCTTTTTTCATCAGTCCCTCCATCTGCAAAGGTCATCAGGATCTTATATGTTGACCTACCTTAGAACCATTTATCATTGGTTTGGCATTCCACTGTGGCAAATGCACAAATAAATACCACACTGTAATTATGGAAATATGGAGGGCCTGGGTTAGATATTCTGAACCCATTTGGGATGTGGGGAATTTAGCACTAACCCAGAATTCCACAGCGAGGGGCAGGGCTGCTCCAAACCCCATTCCCTTGAGGGTCACTTGTGCAGCGGATGGTGCTCTCTCCAATGAGGTCGAAGGTCGTCCCTCTGTCTGGGTGCGGGTCGCATGTGTAATTTACTGCTTTTCCAAAGGGAAAGACTTCCAGAGGTTTTCCTGTGTGTCTCCCATTAGGAATAACTGGAGGACTTGGACAAAAGATTTCTAGAAAAAAGGCAAAAGGTGTAAGTTTCATTCAGGAGTTTCACCAGAGGTATTCTGCAATTACAGGGTGCTATGATTGGTGTCGCTGAAAATATGCTAAGGAGATGACAATAGACATGAGGACTTTGAAGAGTTGGATTAAATGAGATGTCAATGAAAGTGTATTACAAAATACAAGAGAGATTTGTCTATCCTGAATCTTCCAGATAGTAACGGTTCCTGGACAATAGAAACTTTACAATTTAATGAAGTAGCAAAACGTTTGAAGAAGAAAAATAACCATTTTGAAGGGTTAGTCATTCATTTAGTCAATATATATTAATTGAGCACTTATCCTGTGTCAGCCCTTCATCAGGATCCTGGGGACACAGTGCTGAGGAAGGAGCCTACGTTCTTAGGAAATATTTCTCAAATGTATATATGTGTGCTAATCATCTTAAATAGGTGAAACCTTTTGCTGATTACTTATTGATATTGATCATCAATCTCAGTGTTAACAACAGCCCTGTCACAGTGAATTGAAACATATTCAGGCCATGATAAAAAAACTCCAAATGGATTCAGATTGCTTTGCTTTTGAAAATGTCTAGGTCTGTTGATGATTTATTTTCTCTTTCACTCTTTGGGTCAGGTTTCAAGTTGTTACTCCTTTCTAGCATCTACTGATTTGTTTAGAACAGTCTCTTCCTCATTTCTAATTGGCATTTTTCATTAGAACTGGAATTTGGAGGAAGCTACTTTAACTAGCAAGAGTTATGAAAAAATAAGAGAAAGCTTGAGTAGTCCAGTCAATGAGCTTTCATGCATGATGGTATAACAGACATTTGTCATGCTGCTTCAAGGAGCACTGGATTTATTAGACAGCAAGAATCTCCATATAAGTTATGTTCTTACAAAATTTTACTCTAAAAAGCACTGTAAGATGTCCAAGTATATTTCTAACAACATAAACATTTTAGTAAAATTTCATGGTTTTCTAAAGAAACATGTTTCCCAATCGTTAGAATCAAGAAATGAAGCAAAGTTTTATCTTCTATTGGGGAAATTATAAATGGGGAGACTAGGAGAAATCAGTAGTCTACTGATTATTGAACATGTAGGCTCATTTAAAAAAAACCTGACTTATTATTTATGAATCTCTCAGCATAAATTATTTAGTACATGTTTTGAGAATTTAAGGGGTCTCAAACTGCTCACCCTGTCTAATGTTGCTCCCCATTTTTGCCTCAATCCTCAATGCTTTGCTCTATTATCTTCATAGCATTGAATTTACTTTTTTTTCTTGTCCCTCTCCCCACCTGAGTAGAAACAACATGGGGACAGGGAATTCATTCGTCTTGTTCATTGATATAACTCCAGTGGCTAGATGAACATCAGGCACAAAGTATGTGATCAATAAATATTGATTAAATAAATGCATGTTTAATATTTGTGTATTATCATATATATATATAAATTGTAGACTGACTGCACCTTGATGGGAGAACAAAATGAAAAAGAAAGAAGGGCGGAAGGAAAGAAGAAAGGGGAGAGGGAGAGAAGAAAGGAAGAAAGAACTGAAGGAAGGAAGGAAGAGAAAAAAGAAAGAAAAAAATAGAGAAAGAAAGCAAATTGTTAAAGCTTCACATTATCTAATCTCTCCTGACCTAGAAGCACATGACCAAAGATTTATCATACTAGAACACAGAATACAGAAGGAGAGAGACAGATCAGATGGTTCCAGACAGGTGATGTACACATTGATTTACAACCAAACATTATTAAAATAAGCAATTTTTAAATCGATGATTCAGACTAGAAAATTGAAAAATCACATTAAGGTAGGCCATAGGTCAAATACTCAACAGATGGAGGGGAGAGATTCGCCTGAAATGTTACTCCTATTACTCACGTTCACACACTGGAACACTGCTATTCCAAAGGCTTTCCATTCCAGCCAAGACGCAGTAACTAGCAGAGTTGCCTTTTAATTGAAATCTAAAGAAGAAAATAGGAGTGAATAGTGAGCTGTTTCAGCCAAGAGGACACTTAGTTCACAATCTAAGGCCCAGCCCCAAATCTCAGGATTTTGAGGACCTGAGGCCAGCAGGTGGCAGAGTTGCACAGGCTACGTTATTCTGGAACAATCCCAGCCTCCAGAAGGGAGCAATATAGAATGGCAAAACGCAGTAGCTTGGTCACATGATAGTCCTGCTTGAACTGAAAAAGGTGGTCATGACATAGCTGCCATCCCCTTGACCCAGGACCCAGGCTTGGAGTTTCACTGATTACTCCATGATAACCTGATAAATCACTCATTGTCATTATTAGACACCCAGTCTTCTAATGCAGTGCTTTCCTAACTCTGACCCTGGAACAGCAAGTAAAACAGCTCCCAGTTTGGAGTGGAAAAGTGGGAAATAGCTGGCGATGGAACAGAGATTGTCCTTTCATCTCCACATCTGTGATGGTGTGAAGAAGGCTCAAAAGGGCAGTTTGGGCTGCTGAAGAGTAAGCGTGAATATTCTAGGGGAAAAAGGAAAGAAGAGAGGACATAATTTTTGTATGCAATTGTAGAAAATTCTCAATGTCTTTTGGACCCCGATGCCCTCCTAACTCTTACTGGGTGCTGGCATTTGGAGCCTGCCAAGATGCTGTGTTACATTTTGGGATCAGGTGCTTTGTTGCCCATGTTGGTCAGCTCCCGTGTAGAGATGTGCACCCTGTGAAGAGCACTAGATGGACATAAACAAGGTAATGACCTTGCTGGAAATATTAACAGCAGCCATCAGGACCCCAGCTCAGAGCCCAGAGCCCATGACTAGCCAGATGATACATGACTGAATTTTTGAAAAAATGCTGATTTTTACATTTTCAGTGCTATTACAAATATCATTATTGATGGTTTAAAGAATTTACTGAAATTATTCTTAATGATCCTAGCTATTTAGAATAAGCTTTTTGTTACTTGCAATCTTTTCTGGGACTCTCTAAATTACTCATATTCCTTTTTGCTTGTAAAATATGATTTTCTTTCCTGAGATGGAGTTTCACTCTTGTTGTCCACGCTGGAGTGCAATGGTGCCATCTCGGCTCACTGCAAACTCTGCCTCCCAGGTTCAAGTGATTCTCGTGCCTCATCCACCCGAGTAGCTGGGATTACAGGCACATGCCACTATGCCCAGCTAATTTTTGTATTTTTAGTAGAGACAGGGTTTCACCATGTTGTCCAGGCTTGTCTCCAACTCCTGACCTCAGGTGATCTGCCCGCCTCAACCTCCCAAAGGTGCTAGGATTACGGGCGTGAGCCACCACGCCTAGCTGATATTTTTTACTTAATGTGTTACCTCTATATTCATAACCAGTAGTTATACTTGCCTTTGAACTTGCCAGTTAACATGTGTTCCAGTTTCCTCTTCATATCTCATGTTATTAGTTCTATACGTTTCTTTCCGTTCTTCCTATGTGTACTTTGAAAGTTCATCTCTCTGAATGTGTGTGTGTGTGTGTGTGTGTGTGTGTGTTTCTTTTAAGCCACACCAAATCTCCCCTTTTTAGGCTAATTCCCAACCCCAATTTCAATGTCCAGCAGGTCAGGCAAGCTCATACTCACCCTTCATCACAAACAAAATCCACTTTTGCTCCAAGCTGGAGATTTACTGGAAATAGCACACGGCCATTAAGAAGTTGGCCCATGAAGTCATCACAGGATTTCACTGGAGAAAAAGAAAAATGAACAGAAATCACTGGCATGTGGAGAATAAAGACACAAGCTACAAATATCAAGCCAGATAAGAGTCTAGTCACCTTCACATCTGGGGGCTTCAGGGCTCCAGTCTCCCTGGAGTGTGCAGCGCAGAGACTCAGCCCCTCTGAGGTCATAGCCGGGCTCACAGCTGTAGAACACTTCCTGCCCGGGTGAAAAGTTGTCCTTGTCCCTTTGGGTACGCTCACCATGCAGGACACCTGGAGGCGGCTGACATACTGGGGAGACAGAAACAAAGTACTGCTAATTGTGTAAAAATAACTTTTTTCTCACTGTTAAACTGGCCAAGGGAATAATAATTACAAATCTATATATAATAATAAAGGTAGAATAAGAGCCTTATTACGTTGATAAACTAAATACACAGTGCAAGGAAGACGTCTTGCCATCAGTCACAGAACTGACACATGGCACAACTGTGACTAAAACAGAGGTATCCCCGGTTCATTGTTTCTCATCTAAAGTATTCAACTAAGATTTCAGAATGGACACTTCCTTCTAGAATGCTTCCAATTACTGTTCACCCAGTACAAAATTGGGAGGAATGATGGATTTTTATATCTTCATACTTCCTTTCTAGAAGGCATCACCAATTTAGTCTTGCATTTTAGGCAATAAAGGAGTGCCCCTGCCCATGTCTCATCTAATAGGTCCCTCCATCACCTATCACACTGGTGCAACAAACATACATCTATTCTCATCTGCTTTCAAGTCTTCTCTCAGCGGCCACCTGACACAGGGTGGTGAAGAACTATGGGTCTCCTCTCTCCATGCTATGTAGCAAGGTGCTGCCTAGTCATTCGTTTCACCTCAGTGAGAAGGTAGGAAACTGTCGAAGAAAATCTGAAAGACCTACTGTCACCATAATGAGAGTGTGTATTTCACACGACATATTGTAAGGGCATCTCAGGCTCTCTCTTAATTTAGTTGATCTGACCTCGGGAAATCAGAACACATTTGGATCTCAACTAAGTTACATAAAACTGTTATAAAATGGAAAAAATAATTTCAGTTTGTCTTTGAACAGATCAGTTCCCTTTTCTGGATTTCAGCTTTCTCAAGCATCAAATGGGGGATTGGACTAGAAAAATGACTTCTTTGGGGAGTTTGTAAATACTCTGATGCTGTAATGTCCGTTTTCAGGGCTCATCACCCAGTGTTTCTCTTGACTAAACAATGCCTGATGATGTAATATTGAGGTGCTGTGCTGGTTACATTTCTATTGGCCCCCAGCCTCACACTTCTGCACTGCCTTTTGACAGCTAGCAATGGAAGCCTTAAAACTACAATGGTTTGTCTTCCTTGATAGCTGGGCTCTGGTTAGGTTCTGTCAATTGGAGGCATATATACGAAATTAAAAAGCAGGATGATGGCAGAATCTGTTCTACTTCTAGAGGTGGCTCGGGCAGTGGCAGTATAGATGGCTTCAGTGAGCAGCTACAGCTTCAATTCTAATGATGCCAATGACTGGCTCCTGCAATATCAGCTGCATTCTGGCAGCAGTGGTGGCTCCTGCAGTATTAGCAGCTTTCAGGGAGCTGCCTGCTCAGTGGGAGGGGCTGGCCATTTCAGCATCAGTCCAGGCTCCTGTTCTCTAGACTGGGAGCCACAGCAGCTCCCTGATCTCTGATAACTTTGCCTTTGTCCTATTGCTTTTCCTGCCCTTCTAACATCTTTGTGACCTATTAGCTGTGATATGGTTTGGCTTTGTGTCCCCTCCCAAATCTCCCGTCAAATTGCAATTCCCAGTGTTGGAGGAGGAGCCTGGTGGGAGGTGACTGGATTATGGAGGTGGTTTCTAATGGTTTAGCACCATCACCCTAGTGCTGTCTTATGACAGAGTTCTCTCAAGATCTGCTTGTTTCAAAGTATGTAGCAACTCCACCTTGCTCTCTCTCTCTCTCTCTCTCCTGCCAAGCACGTGAAGACATGCGTGCTTCCTCTTTGCCTTCCACCATGATTGTAACTTTCCTGAGGCGTCCCTAGCCATGCCTCCTGTACAGCCTACAGAACTCTGAGTCAATTAAACCTCTTTTCTTTATAAATTACCCAGTCTCAAGTAGTTCTTTTTTTTTTTTTTGAGACGGTGTCTAGCTCTGTCGCCCAGGCTGGAATGCAGTGCCGTGATCTCTGCTCACTGCAAGCTCTGCCTCCTGTGTTCACGCCGTTCTCCTGCCTCAGCCTCCCCAGTAGCTGGGACTACAGGTGACTGCCACCATGTCTGGCTAATTTTTTTGTATTTTTTTAGTAGAGATGGGGTTTCACCGTGTTAGCCAGGATGGTCTCAATCTCCTGACCTCATGATCTGCCCACCTTGGCCTCCCAAAGTGCTGGGATTACAGGCTTGAGCCACCGCGCCCGGCCTCAAGTAGTTCTTTATAGGAATGTGAGAACAGACTAATTCAACCTGTATGAAATCCCTCCCTCCTTGAAAGTATCTGGAGTAGATTTTGATTTCATGACTGGATGCTGATTACCAAAGCCAAGGCTCTGGAGTGGGGCGAACTTGCATTCCAGTTTTGTCTGCAAGTTAGTATCTTAGAAAGTTATCTGATCTGTCTAAGGCATGTATTCTCTGTAAAACATAGAGGCTGGGCACGGTGGCTCATGCCTATAATCCCAGCACTTTGGGAGGCCAAGGTGTGTGGATTGCTTGAGCTGAGGAGTCCGAGACCAGCCTGGGCAACATGGTGAGACTCTATCTCTACAAAAAAATATATAAAAAACTTATCCAGGCATGGTGGCATGCACCTATATTCCCAGCTACTTGGGAGGCTCAGGCAGGAGAATTGCTTGAGCCAGGGAGGTGGAGGTTGAAGTAAGCCCTGATGGCACCACTGCAGTCCAACCTGAGTGACAGATCAAGACAGTATCTCAAGCAAAACAAAACAGACAAACATAGAACAACTGGTAACTACCTAATAACTTTGTTTTAAGGATTAAAATTCACACATAGCCTGTATTATAGTGCCTGGCCAGAGGAATCACTCATTTGGTATCAACCATTATTATACTCGAAGGTAATTGATAGATCTGTTTATAAGAAACCCAAAGAACCATCATATCCCTGGCCCAGGTGGAGCTTTGCTTCTCAATTTCAGCACATGTGCATGTACACACACCTTCTGAATTTCATGTTCAGTACCTAGAAAATTTGCTCCCCCACCCTGCTCACCACAAATCCCTCGCCCTGAACAAATACTCATCTCCTGATCCAACAGCAATGCATGTCACTTGCAGGGCCCTTCTAGGCCTCAGTCAGACTCACCCCTGGAGCAGCTTGGTAGCTCTGGTTCCCATTTGTTCAGGGCCTGGCATCGCACACGGCGGGGTCCTTTCATGACAAAGCCAGGCTGACACCTAAACTCCACAACTTCATTTAAGGAAAATAAGCTTCTGTTGTCAGATACCAATATTCCATTTTCCACATTTGGAGGCGTGCATTTGTTAGGTATAATGCATTGAGGGGCCGGGCCGCTCCAGATGCCCACTTGATCTTCATTGCTGGTGCAGTATATGGAGGGCTCACCCACGAGCTCAAACACCTTTCTCCCTCTGCTTCCAAGATTGCAGCGGTAGGTCACCACAGATCCATAGTGAAAATACTCTCTGTTGGTGCTAATGAAATCTCCATTGGCAATGGCTGGGGGTAGCCCACAAGGAATTTCTGGGAAAAGGAAGAGCAGGATAAATAACAGTCAGTTTAAATAATGAATGACAGAAATCTCATGAGTCACTAAACTATAGCTATTTTTACATTCATTATTTGCTTTTAATCTTTGCTAACACATAGGTACATTTTTATAAAGTTGTAACTTCAGTGGGCATAATATGATGTGTCCTGCCTTTCTTACTGATATGATTTCCTATAGTATTTGCATGCATGTATTAACTCAATCCACATTCCTTTCATTTTAAATAGCTCTTTGATCATAGTGTTATAGTGTTTATACAGTTTTCTGCTACTCTTTTCCATTTGCTTTCTTAATTTCCATTTTTGTTATTAACTGAGGTTAGCGTTTTTAGAAAAACAAAATACAAAAACATTTGCTAAAAGATAAATTATAAGGGATGAGAGAAAACACAAATATACATAGTAGGAAAAATAACAAACATTTTTATGTGTTTGAGAATATTTATAAAACTGTAGACTACAGGGGGTTAAATGTTTTGAAAATCTAAATGATATAAATGGAAATACAAATTACCAAAATTCATTCAAAAATATACTTCCAAATGTAAGTTCAAGGTTTCACAACGTATAAAAGATATGAAGCTTACCAATTCATTTCATCAAATCTATGTTTGATATCATAAAATGATATCTGTGTAAAAGTGATCATATATTAGTCCACAAAAACCCCTAAATACATTTTAAAATATAGCAGTAGTACATAGTATACTGTGTTGCTATAAACTAGAACAAAATTTCTTCAACCCAAATCCCAAAACACTTGAAATTAAAACTGAGTGAATTTAATTGGATAAATTTAGAAATGAACGAATTAAAATTAAAAATAAAAATTTTTCAGGCTCTGCTTCTAGTAATAGTAATCTCAACAATTCAAATAAAATATTGCTCCAACCATCCACCTTCAAGGAAGGCTAGAAATACTGGAGAATTAAAAATATTTATCCGTGAAGGCATCAGAAAGCTAACAAACTAGTGAAGCATTCCTGGGCCATGATCTAGGAGAAGATGAGAATCCAATTGAGAGCTGGGTATTTGGGCTTGGCAACTGGGCTGCTTATTGTTTGGGAATGGGCAGCTGAATCAGGACGGGGCAACTGAGAGGCTGAACAGACTTGATTTTCTCATGAAGTTAAGGGACAACAATGGAAGTCTAGGGCCTGCCCCAAATGGAAGGCCTGGTAATATCTTCTGATGTGTTTTGAGGCCGCAAGAACTAGGCCCTGGTAATCAGGGTTAACTGAAAATAAATCTGCTGTCTCAGAGACTGGAACTAGTACTTCAAGTACTGGTACTGTGGGTGGCCCCGGAAAATCACAGTTCCTGAGACTGAATTAGAGTGGTCCTAGATTGCTAATGTCCCCAGATGCCTGCAGAAACAACGACAAAAATTCCATCTGGAAGAAGATGGGTTATCTAAGGCCTTGAAATTATTTCTACAGACACATTTTCAAATATAATTCCTGATACACAATCAAAGATAACTAGATACTTGGAGAGATAAAATAACACACACAATTACTGATGACAGAAACTGACCCATTAGAACTACAGACCTGTTCAAGGGTATAATTGAAACTTGTAAGAACTAGAAACTATTAAAAAGAACAGGGTGGGATGTGGTGGCTCACGCCTGTAATCCTAACACTTTGGGAAGCTGAGGAGAGTGGATTGCTTGAGCTCAGGAGTTTGAGACCAGCCTGGGCAACATGGCGAAACACCGTCTCGACAAAAAAAAAAAAAAAAAATATATATATAAGACGGAATCTATATATATATTATATGGGTGTGCAGGTGTGGTGGTGCACACCTGCACTCCCAGCTACTCAGGTGGCTGGCGGTTGAGGTGGGAGAGTTGCTTGAGCCTGTGAAGGTTGAGGCTGCAGTGAGCTGTGATTATGCTACTGTGCTCCAACCTGGGCAATAAAGTGAGACTCCGTCTCAAAAAAAAAAAAAAAAAAAAAAAAGGAAGAGGGCAGATTTGGAAAGTAAAAAGTCTAGAATTGTAAAAGTAAAATATGATTGCTGAAATTAAGAATTTGTGTGAGATTAATAGCAGGTTAGACTCTGAAAGAAAATCAATGAACTGGAAGCTAGGAAAGAAGAAAATACTCAGAACCAAACACCAATATATAAAAAGATTAAAAAATACAGACTAAATACACAGAAGAATAAAGCCTAGCATGTTTAACTGAAGTCCCTCAATGAGAAGAGAGAGATAACAGAGCATAAACAGCATTTGAAGAATTAATAACTGAGAATTTTCCAAGACTGATGCAAGACATCATTAAATTACAGATTCAAAAGGCTATACAGGCCTGGTGCGGTAGCTCATGCCTGTAATCCCAGCAGTTTGGGAGGCCGAGGTGGGCAGATCACCTCTTGTCAGGAGTTTGAGACCAGCCTGGTCAACATGGTGAAACCCCATCTCTACTAAAAGTGTAAAAATTAGCCAGGCATGGAGGAACAGGCCTGTAATTGCAGCTACTTGGAAGGCTGAAGTGGGAGGATGACTTGAACCCAGGAGGCGGAGGTTGCAGTAAGCCGAGATATCACACCACTGCACTCCAGCCCAGGTGATAACAGCAAAATTCTGTCAAAAAAAAAAAAAAAAAAAAAAAAAAACAACTATGCAAACCCAAGCAATACAAAGAAATTCTTACCTAGACACAACACGATAATATTGTAAAAAATCTGTTTTAAAGTGTAATCCATTTTAAAAGCAGCAGGAAACATGGACAATAACCTTCAAAGGAACCACAATTAGAAAAATGTTTAAAGAATTTGTTGTCAGAAGATCTACAATACAAAAATGCCAAAGAGACTTTTTCAGGCTGAAAGAAAATAGTTGCATATAGAATTGATAGAATTGCAATAAGAAGGAAACACACCCGAAAGAGCTCATATGCGGGTATGTTTTCGTTTAGGATATTTATGATAGAGAAAACCTCTTCAGTCATTACAAGAAACACAAGATGGAAGTAAAGATTTTATTACGGGGCTGGTGGTACGGCACACCTGAAGATCACACAGAGGTTGGTCAGTGCGAGGAATGGAGAGAGAGAGAGAGAAGGGAACCCATCGGCCAACGCCTTTGGGGATCAGAGTATGACCCAGCATCTTGCATCTAAAAGCCAAGGTATCTCCCATGGTGAGTTCTAATTGGTGAGTTTAAACAAAGCAGGCACATGTTCCAGGCAGTCATGCTGCTACTGAGAGGTGGTCACGGCAGCATATCTGCGAAGTCCATGCAGGGCACAGGGGTCAGGGATGCTAGTCAAGTAGGTTTTATCTAGCTGTCCCATAGAGAAGTGGTTACCAGGAAGCAGTTGTATAAGGCAGATATCTGGCTCGACCACGTTGAAAAATTGGGAGGAGGTACAGAACTACAAAGGGCATTAAGGGTGACTAAGCCCTGCTTCTGGCATGAGAAAGCTAAACGTATTCTAAATAGATGCTGAGGCAACATAAAAATTCTAAGAATTCACTACGGTGTAAATATAAATAAATACTGTTTTTATAAAGACAACAGTGTCTTTGAAATATAGAATATATGTAAATTGTTAAATCTAGTTTAGCCTAAAGCCTTACATAGTTTAAGCTCAGCCTAAAGGTTTCTCTGTACACTGCAAACTACAACAAGTGAAGATATAAACAGACCGTATAGCCTACTCTTATGCCAATCGCCGAGTTTTGGCCAATCAAATGCGGCCAACTGTTTGAACTGTCTTCAAATAAGGCAAACACTAAGCTATAACCAATCCGGCTGTTTCTGTACCTCACTTCTGTTTTCTGTACGTCACTTTCCTTTTTCTGTCCATAAATCCTCTTCCACCACACAGCTGGGCTGGAGTCTTTGCGCCTACTCTGGCTCAGGAGGCTGCCTGATTTGTGAATGGTTCATTGCTCAATTAAACTCTTTTAAATTTAATTCAGCTGAAGCTTTTCTTTTTGCTAAACGTATGACAACAATACAAAAAGAGGGGGAGGACATAAATGGAATTAACTATTAATAGTTTGGGTACCTGCATTGTTTGGAGAGTGGTAAAAGCACAATTTTAGCAGACCATAGTAAATCAAAGATGTCTATCTCTAGACTATCTGTAGAGTAGTCATTTAAGAATAAAAAATGAAATATAACTTAAAAGCTACTGGGGAAATAGAATAATTAAAATACTTGATAAATTCAAAAATGTGAGAAATGAGGAATAAAGGAACAAACACATGAAACAAATAACCAAGACTTAGACTTTATACCAGTAAGTATGTTTAATTAATTTATTTATTTTTAATTTTTATTATTAAATTTAAATGTTCCAAACACACCAATGAACAACTAAGACTGAATAAAACAACAAAACCTTACTATATGATGTTTATAAGAGACAAGCTTTAAATATAAAACAAAGAAGGGCTGAAAGTAAAAGATTTAAAACACATATAATATAAAAACAAGAAAGCTTATATAGCTGTATTAATATACAAAGTAGATTTTAAGGGAAGAAGTATTATGAGAGGTAAAGGGATACATTTCATTATGATAAAATAGTCAATTCAGCAGAAAGAATATACCAAAAATTTCATACATTTAATAACATGTTTAAAATACATAAAGTAAAAATTGCTAGAACAAAGAGGAAAGACAGAGAAATTCATAGTTGTAGTTGGGGATTCTAATGGGTTGAATAACCACTGTCCTCCTTAAAAAATATCTGTGTCCTGATCTCTGAAACCTGTGAATGTGACCCAATTTGGAGAGTCTTTGTAGATACAATCAAGTTAATGATCTCGAGTTGTGACCATTCTGGATTGCCAGGGTAGCCTCTAAATCCATGTCCGGTGTCTTTATAGGAGACAGAAGAGCAAAGGACACACACAGAGGAGAAGGCGATGAGAAGATGGAGACAGAGAAGGAAATGATGCATCTACAAGCCAAGGAACATCAAAGATTGCCAGCAGCCACTGGAAGGAAGCCTGGAGAGAGGCACAGAACAGCTTGCAGATGGAACCAATCCTATTGACATCTTAACTGGATTTCTGGCCTCCAAACTGTCAAGAGAGTAAATTTATCTTCTTTGAAGCCACCAAGTTTGTGGTAATTTGTTACAGCAGCCCTGGGAAACTAATACAGATATTTTACACATGCCTCTCCATAACTGAGAGAACAAGTGGAGGGGGAAAGAAAAGACTGTTCTAAACCACATTTTCCTAAATGACATTTCTAGAAAATGAAGCAAAATAACTGTACATTCATTTCAACTGCATATGTAACATTTTACCAAAATTGTTCGTATACTGGGCTATAAACCACATCTCAAATGACTAAATTAATGAAAGAATGATAACTAGGAGATCTCCAAATATTTAGAAATTAAGCAATGCCCTTCTAAATAGCCTGTGGGTCAGAGGAGATATTAAAAGGGAAATTAGAAAGCTTTTATGTACAATGATAATAAAAATATAAAAGATTGCGGGAAATAAATGAAACAGTTTTAGAGAAAAATTTATAGGTTAAATGCACATTTATTTATTTATTTATAGGTTAAATGTACATTTATTTATTTATAGGTTAAATGTACATTTATTTATTTATTTATAGGTTAAATGTACATTTTTCTCTAAAACTGTTTTATTTATTTCCTGCAATCTTTATATTTTTATTATCATTGTACATAAAAGCTTTCTAATTTCCCTCTTAATATCTCCTCTGACCCACAGGCTATTTAGAAGGGCATTGCTTAATTTCTAAATACTTGGAGATCTTCTAGTTATCATTCTTTCATTAATTTAGTCATTTGAGACGTGGTTTATAGCCCAGAATATGGACAATTTTGGTAAAATGTTACGTATGCAGTTGAAACGAATGTACAGTTATTTTGCTTCATTTTCTAGAAATGTCACTTAGGAAAATGTGGTTTAGAACAGTCTTTTTTTTCCCCTCCACTTGTTCTCTCAGTTATGGAGAGGCATGTGTAAAATATCTGTATTAGTTTCCCAGGGCTGCTGTAACAAATTACCACAAACTTGGTGGCCCAATCTATTAGAAAAATAAAGGTTGGAAACAAATTAATTAGTATCAAGAATTTTTTTTTTTTAAAAAGAATTTAGGACTGGAGGAATACACAAAGCTTAAAGCAGAAATCAATAAAAGAGAAAACAGTCATACACTAAAGAAAAAACAAGAAAGTTAAAAGTTGTTTTTCTGAAACGCTTAATAAAATTGATAAAGCCCCAGTAAAACTAATCAAGGAAAAAGAAGCAGAAGAAATTACCAATATTAGAAATTAATGAGTGTAAGGGTATCACTACAGAACTTACAGGCATCCAAAGGCTAATATGAGAAAATAATAAACGGCATTATGCTAATAACTTAGGAAATCTAAATAAAATGAGTAAATTCCTTGAAAAATATAACTCACCCAAACTAATTCAATAAGATATAAAATAATAAATAGTTTTACAGCTGTTAAAGAAATTAAATCCTAACAACAACAACAACAACAAACCCTCAGGTCCAGATTGCTTCACTTCTGAATTCTTCCAAACATATAAGGAAAAATAATGTTACACAAATAATTCCAGACATTAGAAAAAATAGATAATTTTTAGCACATTTTATGAGGCCAACATAATCTTGATGCCCAAACCTGATAAGGACATTAAAATAAAAGTAAATTATAACCCAAGATCTCTTGAGAATATAAATGCAAATTTTCTAAACAACATATTATGAAACTGAATCCAGCAATATTTCCAAAGGATGATACAATGATCAAAGTGAGGTTTACCTTGGCTGATTTTAAATATTAAATCAATGTTACAATGTTACAATAAAAATATGAGCAATCCTGCACACACACACACGCATACCCCCCATACATAGGATAATCATCTATAACGCATCACAAGCAACACAGGTTTATTCTAGGAATTCAGTGTTTGTCTTTTAAACATCAGTCAATGTAATATATTACATTAACAGAGTGAAAAAGAAACATAATCTCAATACATGCAGTGATCAATTAGAACGAACATTCATAAATCTTTTAGTAATTAGAAATAAAGGGGAGTTTCCTTAATCTAATAAAGGACATCTTGCAAAAATCTACAGCACACATCATGATTTATGATGACTATTAAAAGCCTTGTATCATCTCTTCTATTCAATATTGTACTGGTGGTTCTAGCCAATGCAATAAAGCAAGAGAAATAAACAAAAGACATAAGAAAGGAAAAGATGTAAAAACTTTGTCAGATTCATAGATGACATAATTACACAGCAAATTCAAAAGAATCTACAGATAAACTATTCAATTTATAAGTAAATTTAACAAAATTGCTGGAGCTGAGATGAAACAGGTGCATATCTAAGAAGTAAATAATTAATGAAATTTTAAAAATAATATGTAAGAAAAAAGATAATGAAATAGGTACATGACTTCTATAATGTACATTAACAAACATTATTAAAAGAAATTAAAGAAGACTTCAAAATGGGAGGATATATCATATTCATAAATTTAAACTTCAAAACTGTAAATTTGTTACTTGTCCACAAATTGATCTACTGAGTCAACAGAAACTTAATACAAATTCAAGTAGGATTCTTTATGTGGAAATTGACAAGCTGATTCTAAATTTTATATGGTAATGCAAAGGGCCAAGAATCACCAAGTAAATCTTGAAGATGCACATAGTTAGAAGATATATGCCACCAGATATCAAATCTTAGTGTAATGCTATATTAATTAAAATCTTAATGTAGTGCTTATAGTATGGCAAATAAACCAGTGAAACAGAACCTCTCTGGAATGAGATCCACCCATAAGGTCACCTGACTTATGGTCATGGTGGTATCGCATTGCAGTATGCAAGGAATAGTCTTTTTAATAAATGATGTTAGATCTATTGCCTATCCATAAGAAACAGGGCTTTGTCACCTAGGCTGGAGTGCAGTGGCACCATCATAACTCACTGAAGCCTTGAACCCCTGTGCTCAAGGGATCCTCCCACCTTAGCCTCCCAAGTGGCTGGGACTACAGGCATGTGCCACTGAGCCCAGCTAATTTTATTTATTTTTATTTTTTTGTAGAGACAGGGTCTCACTTTGCTGCCCAGGCTGGTCTTGAACTCCTGGCTTCAAGCAATCCTCCTGCCTTGGCCTTCCAAAATGCTGGGATTATAGACGTGAGCCACCTCACTTGGCCCAATTGCTTAAGTAGAATAGAAAAAGCAGTAACTGGAAAAAAGAAGACTCATAAATTGAATGTTACTAAAATGTAGAACTTTCATAAACAAAAGACATCATTAAGAAGGAAAAAAGAAAAGCCACAGCCTGAAAGACAATATTTGTGTTACATTTGTTAGAAAACATGAGAATATTTAAAGAACTTCTACAAAACAATAAAACAATAGACAAACTAGTAAATAATAGGCAAAAGTTTGGAATAGCACTTCACAAACGTGAAAAGGTACTCAAGATCATCAATGAAATACAACATAATAATAAAGAAGACCCAGCAATCCTTCATGCAAAAACAAAAATGACTCTTCCAAATATAACATTGAGATGAAGCTGGACACAAAAGAGTATCTATTTTTTGATTCCTTTAATATAAAATTTAGGAAGCAGCAAAACTATTAGTGTTATAAATCAGAATAGTGGTTACTTTGGGAAGATAACTGGGAAAGGGCATCGGGAAGGCTTCTGGGGTGATGATAATGTTCTATATCTTAATCTGAGTGCCATTTACATGGATACATTTACTTTGTAAAACTCCATTGAACTGCATAATTAACATGTGTGCATATATACACACTATATATATTATCTATGTGTATATATATTATATGTGTGTATATATATACACATATATGTATGTATATATATATACATATATATGTGTGTATATATATATATACACACATATATGTGTATATATGTTATACTTCAACCAAAAGTCTACATGGTACAGGAAAATTGTTGGAAAAAAAAAAAAACCTCCCAAGAAAGTAAACTCCAGGCCATATGGCTTTTCTGGTGAATTATTTTTAAAGAAGAAATAATGCCGATCTTATATAAACCCTTACAAGGAAACAAATATATGAAACACTACCAGCTGGCTTTATAAGACTGTCATAAGTTTGATATCAAAATCTTATTAAGGACATTACAAGAAAGAAAATTATAGTCTTATCTCTAAAATATGTTAGGAATGGGATGATGAAAGTGTTCTAGAATTAATTGGCGGTGCTGGTTGCCCAATGTCTTAGTCTATTTGGGCTGCTATAACAAAATACTATAAACTGGTTAGCTTGTACACAATAGAAATTTATTTCTTGTAGTTTTGGAGGCTGGGGAGTTCAAGACCAACACTGGCAGATTCAGCATCTCCTCCCACGGCGGGAGGGCCAAAGGAGCTCTTCTCGGCCTCTTTTATTAGGATGCTAACCCCATTCATGATGGCTCTGCTTTCATGACCTAATCATCTTTCAAAGGGCTCACTTCCTAATATCATCACCTTAGGGGTAAGGATTTCAACATATGGATTTAGGGTGGACTCAAACGTTCAGACCGTAACACGCAACTTTGTGAATATACTAAACACCACTAAATTGTATAATTTAAAAAGGTAACTTTTATGATACATGAATTATATTTTAATAGAAACACCTAAAATGTATCATAAAAGCATATTTGCTATATATAAAAATTATTAAATATTATGACTGAGTTGATTTATTTTAAGAATGTAAAATTGAAATTTAAAATCATTTGCCTTTCAAAAATGTACTCAAAACAATTTGTTACATTAACAGAAAAAGAGAAACAGATATGGTTACATCAATATATGTAACTAAAGTGTTTGATAAACTTCAACATGATTCAAAGACAAGAATTTTTTAACAATGAAGAATATAAGAGAATTTCCTTATTTCAAAAATGGTTATCTACAAAATGCCTACAGTAAACACTAGCTTAACGGTGAAATGTTTTAAACTTTAACTTTGAGATGCGGAACAAGACAAGGATGACATCTATTACTACCAATGTTTAATGTTATACTGGTGGTCCTAGCCAGTGTTGTAAAGAAGAAAGAAAATAAGGAAAGAGGGAAAGAAGGAAGGAAGGAGGGAAGGAAGGAAGGAAGGAAGGAAGGAAGGAAGCGAGGGAGGGAGGGAGGGAGGGAAGGAGGGAAAGAAAGAAAAGAAGACAAAGAGTTAAATAAAATTATAATTATTTGGTGGTTTGGTACAGTGCCAACCAAGCCAATTTGGAATTAAGTTTTCCAGACTTAGTTTCTCTGTGTGGTTCTGGACTAGGGTTATAGCATGAGAAATTAGCCTGATATTTGAGAGGCAGAAGTTAAGCAACAGCCATTCCACTCTGAAAGTCACATCCTTGGATAGAGCTGGTGAGGCCCAGTGCAGGAGTGGAGGGTTCAGAAGACAGACCTTTTACCAGAGGCTTGAGAAATACATTCACATGGGGAGTTTCAGCATCCTCTGCAATGGTTCATTCTCTGTAGGCTAGGAATGACAATGGGAACTGTTGCCATTGAACTGGATTCTCTGAATTCACTTGGGGACCAAAGGACCTCAGGGTGGCAGAGTCCAAGTGGCAGCACTTAATTGCCAGAGACAATGGGGGTTCTTGTAATGGATATTTGAGCTGAAACAGCAATCAGAATGATTTGACTGAAGAGGACATTGTTATTGGGCTAATTGATCATGGAGTCTCTAAAACCAAAGTACATGGATAGCCAACTAAAGTGTCACTTGATTTGTATAAGCGTAAGAGATTTAGGTCAAGTGAATAGAAGTCTGACTTGAATTATTGCAAAAGAAGTTCATTGTTCATCAACAATTCCTAGACCTGAATAGTTTATAGACCCAGAGCAGCACGAACGGATGGGAGACTGGATTCTTTTGAGGAAGCACCATGCTACACAGTCAAAAGCATGTATTGTAAATCTTCCCCTAGCCTTCTCCAAGAAGACTTGCAGCCATTTACCAGGATTTGGATACAGAGGGTTTACAGAACTAGAAACAGAGATAAAAAATAGATATAGGTATAGGTGTATTATTATATTGTTTGTTTTCTCTATTTTACTAACCTTTTTCATATTTCCAGGAAAATTCCTATTCCAATTCCATGTTTATTACAGATTTCAGATAAGATGGAAGGTTTCCCAATTTGTTTTACAAAATAGCAAAACTGTTTCTTAAAGTGGATAAACAGCAATAAATGTGTGATCAATGTCATTTGTAAATTTAGATTCTGAAGTTCATAAACTTTCTAGTAAAAGTAACATTTTTAAATACCAAGAAGAAAAGTAAAGAAGTCCCCAAGTTATCCAAAGAGAAGAGTAGGACAAAGATGTTATACACTGTGTTTCACTCAGCCTCAGCCTGGCCCTCACTACATAGGTGTATTTTTTTTTTAATAAAGTGAGATCTTGCCATAAACGCCATTCATCTGATTCTTTATCCACATAAAACACATCTCTTTCTAGTCATTAAGTGCTTCTTTATGCTATAATTTTTTATGGCTAAATACCATGCCAGTGTATGGATATACTTATTTTCATTCTGCATAGCTATTTTATGTTTCTTAGGGAATTCTTTATAGTGGTCATTTGAACACATCTTTTTCCTTCTAGTAGATTATTTCCAAACCATAGTTTAAAATATTTAGGTTACTCTAACATTTTAACTAATATAAATAATGCTGCAATGAAAAGTTTATACCAAACTGCTTTAAAAAGTATGCGATTATTTCCTAAGTATAAATTCTAAGAAGTAGGTTAAAATACATGCCCGCTTCTGAGGTTTATAGTGCATGGGGCCTTTCAAGATGATATGTTGATCTCGTGGTACATGAGAGTCCAGGTTCTTCCACAGCTTTGCTAACCTTGAAGAGTATCAATTTTAAAAATCTTTACTGATTTGCCAAGCAGGATGATTATTATACTGGAGGTGGTAGAACCAACATAATTTCAAGTTTATTGACGTAAAATCAAGTTTGAAGGCTTTTATGTATTTAAACTCCCGGAATTAGAAAAG
This sequence comes from Hylobates moloch, assembly GCF_009828535.3. Lineage (NCBI taxonomy): Eukaryota > Metazoa > Chordata > Mammalia > Primates > Hylobatidae > Hylobates > Hylobates moloch. The sequence goes on from NW_026652293.1 coordinate 6,403,861, forward strand.
ACACATCCCAGGATAAGGAAGAACTTAAAGAAAGAGTTGCCAGGAACCCCATAGGAATATTCGAGAACATTACTGCTGTCTTCAGCCATGTAAAGGACAGATTGCACAGAAGGAATTCAGTTAAGATTTTTATTATTCCGGAGAAAAATTAGAATGTGTCGGTAAAAGAAATAGGAAGGGATATTTCAACTCACTGTCACAAACAGGTGTTTCATTATCCCAAATGAGAATATTGCCTGAGAGGATGCATGTGGCAGACGAGGAACCAATGAGTCGGTATCTAGAGGCAAAAAATAAGGAATATTACATTCTAAAGACACAGGCCAACTACCCAATTAAATTACTACTTCCAGAGATTACACTCTTATAGGATTCAGAGGGACATTTTACACTTGTCAAAGGACTATCTATCACTTTCCTAAGTTTCACATTCTTCTTGGGACTTTTTGACTTTCTTTTTCATAACTTTTTGATTGGATGAACTTTCTCTTCTTTATTACCTTATGACACTTTTTTATGCAAATCTAAGATGAATTGTAGTTTTTCCTATAAATTTCATTTTTTAAAAGATAGCACAAACTTCTTGAGTGCAGGGAAGCTGTCATATATATACATGTATATGTGTGTATATAGTCTTGTTGTAGGTATTTCTTTGCCTTAAAAGCATGGATGCATGGATGCATGGATGCATGGATGGGCTTTTATCAATAAGATTCATCAAAGAAGGCCAAAGTAGGCCATTCACAGTGGCTCACGCCTGTAATTCCAGCACTTTGGGAGGCTGAGGCAAGAGGATTGCTTGAGCTCAGGAGTTCAAGACCAGCCTGGGCAATATAGTGAGACGCTGTCTGCACAAAAAATTTATAAAAAAGCCAGGCGTAGTAGCACATTCCTGTAGTCCTAGCTACTCAGGAGGCTGAGGCAGGAAGATCGCTTGAGTCAGGAAGGTTGAGGCTGCAGTGAGTGCTGATCATGCCACTGCGCTCCAGCCTGGGCAACAAAGCAAGACCTTGTATCAAAAAAAAAAAAGAAAGAAAAAAGGAAAGAAAGGAAAGAAGGAAAGGAAGGAAGGGAGGGAGGGAGGAAGGAAGGAAGGAAGGAAGGAAGGAAGGAAGGAAGGAAGGAAGGAAGGAAGGAAGGAAGGGGATTCATAACTAGAACCAAAGGAAATCCAGGCTGATCAAAAAGAATTGAACACTCATTTTATACTTAAAATATTAAAGTCAGCAATTCTCAACTAGTATGTCTCAAACTGTTCACAGTGTGCCATAAATTTGGAATAATTTATGACATTTATTTTACTTCACCTTAGACTCTCTGTTGTGATAGATGGTTGGGTGAAACTAGTCATAGTGAAGGTAGGGTCAAACTTGATAGTACTATACATGAAGGAATGAAGCAATGTCAAATAACAGTCATGGTTATTGGTATAGCTGAGAACTTTGCTTTATGAGTATGTAAGAAAACCTGGCAACATAAAGCTTTATTCAAACAACAAAACAGTGACAAATGGAGATCAAATAAATAGTGAGACAACAGTGGGTGCTTTTGAAGATACTTGACGCACTATTACATTCTACTAGTGATTATGATGTAATTATTAATGACTTCAATATCATTTGGGTTTTTTTGTTGTTGCTGTTGTTGTTGTTCTTTTCTTTTGAGACGAATTTTCACTCTTGTTGCCAAGGCTGGAGTGCAATGATGAGATCTCGGCTCACTGCAACCTCCACCTCCCGGATTCAAGAGATTCTCCTGCCTCAGCCTCCTTAGCTGCTGGGACTACAGGTGCCTGCCACCACACGCGGCTGATTTTTGCATTTTTAGTAGAAACAGGCTTCACCACATTGACCAGGCTGGTCTTGAATTCCTGACTTCAGGTAATCCGCCCACCTCAGCCTCCCAAAGTGCTGGGATTACAGCCACCACACCCGGCCTCATTTTGTTTTTTAATGCCTTCTAGTATATCACCAAAAATGAAATCATTTTCGATTGCACTGCCAACAGACATAAACACAAGTATGAAGTATGTGAACAAATGAAGTGAAGAAGGGCTGCAATCCTATATGTGCACCTCCTTCTGCCTGTTTGTCTTAGGAACAAGGGATCCTGGAGGCTCCTCTGGCTTTTGACCCCACTGAGGTTATTTCTCAAAGTGTTCTTTTTGATTTTCTAATCACGGGGGTTGGGATAGGAATGGTGAAGCAAGTTCAAACTTAAGTTGGCATTTTTTTTCCTCCATACTATTGTTCAGTGTTGTAATACCGAACATTTTAAATATGAGTCAAAAGATAACTTTATGTTCACTGATCAAGGGAAACAGATAGAAGGATATTTTAATTTATTAAACTTGTGTCCCAAAGTAGATTGAGCGATTGAACAAATAATGGTTTGAACACTTCTCATTCAGAATGTTTGTGAGGAAGTAAGGCAGAGAGATAAAATCCATGCTACTTATTGTAAGGGGAGCCAGGGACTCTCATATCCATTTGAACAGATTGAAGCTTTTGTATCCTACCCTACCTTTTTGGATCTCCTGGGGAAGAGACAGTTGTGGATTCACAAAGTTAAGCCATGGTTCAGGAAAAGCCATGATCATTTCGTTTCCAGGAACCACATACAGGTTGTGGGTAAACATGTCTAGACTTTTGGGAGTCTCCTCCCCAGGGCCCCGAAGAGGGACAGTGAAGCCTGGGATATTAGTCCCATTTCCATTTTCCTTCTTAATCTATGTGCCTTGAACCAGGTGGATGGGTTAGGAAAAAATCAGAATAAAAAACAAATCCTGTGAATTATTTAGGTTAGCACATTTTCAACCTTAAATAATGAGATTCAGAAAATATATTTAAGGATAGAGTTTATTTGAGCACAAAGCTTAAGGGTAGCCACCTGGAAGACACCAACTCCAAATGAATGGGGTCAGCATTCCAAAGTGGAGGACATAAGGTATCTCTTATATAGGCAGAGACAGATAAATTTTAGCAGGATTATATTTTCCATATGGGACCATGCATAGTTACAGCATTTTGATTGGTTACAGATTGCTACATTCCAAGGAAGATTACTTTATTGCTCCCTGAAAAGGGGTGGTGATCTGAGGGAAAGCCCATCCCCTTGGAAATTTAGTAGGAACTTTAAAAAAAAAAAAAACTTTTTATTTTGCGATAATCAGATTCACATGCAGGGAATAGTACAGAGAGATCCCTTTACTCAATTTTCCCCTAATAATAACATTTTGCAAAACAATAGTGCAACATCAACATTAAGATATTGATACAGTAATAATCCACAAATTTTGTTCAAATTTCCTGTTTTACCTGCATTTATTTGTGTGCGTGTCTGTTTATGCACATATGCCCGTGTATTCATGTCTATGCAGTTTTAAAAAATATACTTTGTGTTTTAGCACAGTTTTTGGTTCACAGCAATAATGAACAGAAGATACAGAGATTTCCTACGTACTCCCTGCCCCTATACATGGATAGCCTCCCCTAATATAAACATCTTTCACCAGGGTGGTACATTTTTTACAATTGATGAACCTACACTGACACGTCATGGTCACCCCAAGTCCGTAGTTTATCTTAGGGTCCACTCTTGGTATTGTACACTATACGACTTTGGATAAATTTATTATGACATGTACCTACTGTTATGGCATCATACAGAGTAGTTTCACTACCCTCAAAATCCTCTGTGCTCTGTCTATTCATCCCCTTCTTCCGTAACCCCTGGCAACTGCTGATCTTCTTACGTCTCCATAGTTTTGCCTTTTCCAGAATGGTGTATAATTGGAATCATATATTATGTAGCCTTTTCAGATTGGCTTCTTTCACTTAGTAATAGTGAAAAAAGATTCATTATTTAAGGTTCCTCTATGTCTCTTCATGACTTGATAGCTCATTTCTTTTTCGTATTGAATAATATTCTATTGTATGGATGTAACACAGTTTATACATTCCCTTGCTAAAGGACATCTTGATTGCTTCCAAGTTTTGGCAATTATGAATAAAGCTGTTATAAACATCTGTGTGCAGATTTTTTTTTTTTTTTGATGTGAACATGAGTTTTCAATTCCTTTGGATAAATACCAAGAAGGATAACTGCTGGATAACATGGTAAGAGTATGTTTAGTTTTATAAAAAACTGCCAAATTATCTTCCAAGTCATGGTACCATTTTGCATTCCTACCAGCAGTGAATGAGACTTGTGTCCCCCTTACCCCTGAAATATATTGATGTCTTAATCCCCAGTGCTTTTTAATGTGATCTTATTTGGAAATATGGTCTTTGGAGAGGCAATCCAGTTAAGATGAGATCGTTAGTGTGGGCGCTAATCCAATATGACTGGTGTCCTTATTAAAAGAGAGCACTTTTGACACAGCCATACACAGACAGGAGAACAGCATGTGCGGACACAGACCCAGAGGGAAGACGGCCATGTGAGGACAGAGACAGAAACTGGAGTTCTGCTGCCACACGCCAAGGAAGGCCTGGGGCTCCAGAAGCTGGAAAAAGCAAAGAAGGATCCATCCTTACAGGTTTTAGAGGGAGCATGGCTCTGCCAACACCTTGATTTTGCACTTTCAGCCTCCGGAACAGAACTCTAAAAACTTCATTTGTATTAAGCCACTCGTTTTGGAGTACTCTGTGACAGCAGCCCAAGCAAACTACTTGTGCTGTGACCATTAAGATTTCTCTCACACAGCTGCTCAAAGCCTTCCTTTTTTTCCAGCAATGTCTACTCTGGGTTAAGGCTGTTTGCGTGCTTTGACTGTATTCTTCCCCCATTTTCTTCCTTCCCACCCAATGAATGCCACACTTTTCATATATGCACTGCCTTGGTTTCCAGCAAGGATACAGATGATTTTCCCCCTGATCTTGTCATACCTTTGCTCATTTCAGTCAGGAGATAAACACCTGTGTTGAAGCCTTTAAAGAGGAGATGGTAATAGTTTAGTTGTCCTTTCTGAGATGTGACTAGAAGGTAGTATGGCTGTGTTAGAACTCTTGAACCAAGAGACGTTCGTTCAAGAGATGCCAACTCACCCTTTGGTACAAGAATATTTAATTTGGGATCCGAACTGGATGTCTTTGATCACATCCACCACGCCATTCACAGGATCTGGAGGATTAGGACATGATTTACCTACAGGAAAGAAACAGAAATTTGGAGCCAAGTAGAGTAAAATGAATTTTTTTTAGTACATAAGGTCTCAACCTGCCTGTAGCTTACTGAGGAACACACGTAGTTCTGATGGTTCCACAGATTTTGCTACCTTGAGGAAACTCACCAGACTGCCTCGGGATCAGCTCCCTTTCCAAAAAACTTCCCTTTCAGATCTGTTTCATCCCCATATTATGCCTCCCAGAAAAATGTAAACTTTGTTATTATCTGTAATTCAATTCAACTGGTATAATCCAAAGATCTCAAAGCCCAAGATTGTCACATCTTTTAGTTACTTAATCCACTTCTCTTTCTTGTCCCAAGTCATTCATTACTTAATTTTAGTCATGAAAATGGGAGACCCCCAGTGAATGGGGATTTTCCCTCAATCATGTCCTGCAATGTCTGTTTCTCATGAAATAAATTTGTAATGAAGGCGCCAGGAACTCAAAGCAGTAACAAGGTATGATCTACAAGAATAATTCTTATATGTATTGCACCTTGGCAAACTAATTGTCATATGCAACTCAGTTACAAAATTTGAACAAATTGAATCAGATGTTACAGATGTTTGACTAACAGAGGGGTTCCCACTCCAGAGTTACTTACGTCTGCACCTGTCCTTAGCACTAGTCCAGACTGAGTTGTTTTGGCAGATGATAGAAAACGGTCTTCCATAATAACCAGGGCGGCATTCATAGTTCAGATATGTCCCAGTGGGAAACTCAGACTCATCAATTAGTTTGGTAGGCTTGGCAAATGGAAGCCATTGTGGGGCATTGCATTGACCTGGAGATCAAGACCATAGCAGCATCAAAGTTAATGGAGAAATTACCATAGTTTTTTTTTTCTTTTTTGAGATGGAGACTGGCTTCGTCACCCAGGCTGGAGTGCAGTGGCACTATCTTGGCTCACTGCAACCTCCACCTCTTGGGTTCAAGCAATTGTCCCTACCTCAGCTTCCTGAGTAGCTGGGATTACAGGTTCCCACCACCACACCTGGCTATTTTTCATATTTTTAGTAGAGACGGGGTTTTACCGTGTTGGCCAGGCTGGTCTCGACTCCTGACCTCAGGTCATCTGCCCACCTTGGCCTCCCAAAGTGTTGGGATTACAGGAGTGAGCCACAGTGACCCTGTTGAAATTCCCATTCTACCTTCTCTTTCTCTCCAATAGACTTCATAGATGTGATCAAAAAAGAAAAAGAACACTTCAATAATAGCCAAGGGGTGCAGGAGTGGTGGCTCATGCCTGTAATTCCAGCACTTTCAGAGGCCAAGGTGGGTGGATCACTTGAGGTCAGGAGTTTGAGACCAGGCTGGCCAACATGGTGAAACCCTGTCTCTCCCAAAATACAAAAAGTTAGCAGAGCATGATTGCACATGCCTGTACACATGCCTGTGAACAGCTACTTGGGAGGCTGACACAGGAGAATTGCTTGAACCCAAGAGGCAGAGGTTGCAGTGAGCCAAGATTGTGCCACTGCACTCCAGCCTGGGTGACAGAGCAAGATTCCATCTTAATAACAATAATAATAGCAAAGGGACTTACTCCTTTACAACAGTGCTCCCCAACCTTTTTAGCACCTGGGACTGGTCTTGTGGAAGACAATTTTTCCATGAATGGAAGGTGCAGGGGAATGGTTTTGAGATGGAACTGTTCCACTCAGATCATCAGGCATTAGGTTCTCATAGGGAGCATGCAACCTAGATCCCTTGTATGCACAGTTCACAATAGGGTTTCTGCTCCTATGAGAATTGAATGTTGCATCTGATCTGACAGGAGGTGGAGCTCAGGCAGTAATGCTTGGCTGCTCACCTCCTACTGTTCTGCTCAGTTCCTAACAGGCCACCGGACAGTACCAGTCCATGGCCCAGGGGTTGAGGACCCCTGCTTTAAACGATGCCTCAGAAATGGGCTCGTTTTTAAAAAATCAGCATCCATCCATTCAAACAGTCTCTGCTAGTTTGGAGGCAACTAAGCTATTTATATCATCTTTCACTAAAGGATAAGCTGCATTTCACAGCTTCAAAATTTAATCAGTAAGTGCCTGTGCTGTGGCTTCGTCTCTCCCGTCATCCTGTATAATTCTTTCTTGTAACAAGATCAGTCAGTGAATCCAATCTATTAATATTTATTCAAATCTTCTAGATACTTACTGATTTTGGGGAGACTACTTGTTTTACTAGATACTAAATGAGTTGTGTTAAAATATTTTATTTATTGTACATTTGTCTATTTCTTTTTATAATGTTGTCCATCTTTTATTTTATATATTTTGAGGTTAAGATTATAAAAATTTAAATTGCTATATTTTATGGTAGAGCAACCTTCTTTATTATAATAAAATATCTCTATCTCTAGAAATGAATCTTGCCTAAAATTCTACTTTGTTTACTTTATTTGTGGGACAAATAAAAAACAAATAAGATGGGAGATTTACTCCCCAGTATGTAAATTCTTATTTTGAATATACAGTAGTCACCCACTTATCTGTGGGGGGCATGTTCCAAGACATTAGCCAATACCCGAAACCTCAGATAGTACCAAACCCGATAGCTGTCAGTTAGAACACATTTCTGTTCACATCTTCCACCCACAAATTTAATGCCTTTCCCCTCTTAGCTAAGCACTTAGCTATGCACTGTGGTTGTAACTTTTGCAGTTTGAAGTGTGACAGCAAAACTAGCACAAATTTATTTTTCCTTCTTCACAATTTCATCGATAGAAGATTCCTTCTTACCTTTGGTCTTAGCAACTTCAACATACAATGTTTTTCTTTCCTTATTAAGTGGACAACTTTCACCTTTTCACTTAAAGGAAGCACTTGCTACTAAACTGGACCCTAATGGTAATGAACTCCCTTATTAGGCTCAGCTAAAATTTTGAGAATCTATATGGAAAGGTGTGGTAGGCTAAGTAAGGACCTCTCAAAGATATCCATGTTCTGACCCCTGAAGCCTGTGAATGTTACCTGTAATGGTAAAAGGGCTTTGCAGACGTGATTATCTGCAAATGATGAGATGGGCAGATTATCCTGGGTTATCTAGGTGGGCCTTAAATGTGATCACAAGAGTCCTTATAAAAGGGAGGCAAGAGGGTGAAAGGAGACAGAAGAAGGATATTTAAATACACTATGGTGCTGGTTTGGAAGGTAGAGGAAGGAGGCCATGAGCCAAAGGATGGAAGCAGCCCCTGGAAGCTGGAAAGAGCAAGAAAACCCCTGCTCCCCTGGAGCCTCCACAAGGAACACAGCCCTATGGATCTATTTTAGATGTCGGCCTCCAGAACTGAAAGAGAATACATTTCTGTTGTCTTAAGCCACTAAGTTTGTGGAAATTTGTTACAGCAGCAATAGGAAATTAATACAAAAAGAGAATGGTATGTAGTGTTAAAAATGTTGGGTTCATAGATTGAACCTTGAACCCAATGTCTTCTACTTAATGGCTATGAGGTCTTAGGCAAACCACTTAATCTTGCTGGGTATCAGTTTCATCTTCATAAAGGGAATAATATTTTCCTACCAGGTTTGCAGGGAGAATCAAAAGTAGTATATGCTGTCACATACACAGAAGGCACTTCATAAATTATACTTATGATTATTTCCCTTAGAAATGGATAGGGGGTACTTCTAAGAGTTAAAGTCGATTATTCCGCTAAAGTGGGAGTACTTGCTTTGCTTCCAAGAGTTCATTTTCTGCTTCTTTGCTGAGCTAGTTTGGAATGGGCCTATGTTGTCGGGAATGCACTGGATGACCTCAGTGACTGGTGACCTCAGCTCTCCTGAGTGAATGTGCCCCCGATTCAGCCTGGGACTTCTCGTCTGCATCTCATGAGTTCCATCATAGTGCCCATGGGACCCCGGACAGAGAGGAGAATTCCTAAGGTTGTCTTTTCCCTGTTGACAATGGCTTTAGTCAGAATTAGAAGCCTAACTCTGTGCTTTCTACTGAAGCAAAGGACGATGCTCCAAGAAAGCTCATATTTCTTACTTATTTTTCCCAGACAGCCTGTATCCATTATCACACATTTGCCTTATTAAGCCAGCAGTTGTTAAGCAAGGAAGCCCTTGTCTATGTTTCCTGCTTCATCTCGTGCCACTTGGTCCCCTCACCAAGGTGTGGCCCTTTCCCCTTTTTCAGTTTCCCGAAGACAAACATTTTTCCCCTGTCTATGACATGCCTTCTGTGTGACGCATTTTTATCTTTGCTCTGACTTCAATTCTTCCTCCAGGTGTCTGCTGAAATGTCACTTTCTTATAGAAGCCTTCCCTGGCCTGCCTATGGCCATACCACCCTGAACACACCCAATCTCACCTGAAGCCTTCCCTGACCCTCTTAGGGATTTGGAATCTAAACTACTTTCCTCTACCCCACCCTATAATAATTTCTAGTCAGACCCTTTGCTTTTCCTTTCATATCAATAATTGTTTGTTATTACAATTTGTGCTTTTTATCTTTGTGTGCTTTTAGAAGTATCTATTTCTCTCAATACATATTAGATATGCATAACTTAAAAGCAAGAGATGATGTGTTTTTTGTACCCCTAAATTAATACCTAGTCCTGGTGCTTAACACTCAATTATAAGCACTCAATGCATATTTGTTGCAATGAACAACAAATGAAGAATTACTTATAAAACTTAAAAAAAAATCAAGAATCCAAGCTATGTCCCCCAAATCTCTGATTTAGTGGGTCTAGGTTAGAGCCCAGGAGTCTCTAGTTTTAAAAATTTTCACAGCTGATTTTGATAGCTAAAAGCAATTTGAGGACCACTGTAAAAAAAAAAAAAACACTGAGTAAAACAGTTCCTTTTATTTTCAGTGTTATGCATTCACCTTTCCTCTAGTTGATATGTGGGATGAAATACAATTCTGATATTTGTCTTATCCATTGATGATGGACAAAGGAAGAGATTCCATGTGAAGTGCCTAGCGCCAAAAGCTGTATTGAGAGGGGTAAATGTCACAGCAAAGTTTGCAACGAGAGGATAGAACGAGACCTAAAGTAACAAAGCAAATTGAATGAACCATTCTTGGAAAAAGTTCCTTCCCCTTAATTACATAATATTCTCACCTGCATAGTAGTATATGAATAGTATAGGTAATTATAAAAAGTAAAGTTGTATAATAGCTCAAAAAAGGAATAGATGAGCCTTCAACAAAGAAAGCTTGATGTAGTTTCCTTTCCCTCCTTTATTACCAATCCCTCAATTGTGGCTAGTTCCTATGATAAATATATTAATATAAAACCCATAAACTGAAGACCTACCATAATTTAAAAAAGTTTTTACAGCTTTATCAAGAAATATTACATAAAATGATTGATGAGTATTTAAAGTGTACAATTCGATTACTTATAACATATGTATGCGTTGTGAAACCATCACCAAAATGAAGACAGTAAACATTTCCATCATACATCCCACCCACACAGAGTTCCCTCATGTCCTTCTGTAATCCATCCAAATGTCCACTTCCTTCTCTAGGCAACCTTCAATGTGTTTTCTCTTACTACAGATTGATTTGACTTTCTAAAATTTCATATAACCCGAATCACTTCGTTTATATTCTGTCATATAAAGGAAATCACTCAGGTGGTTTTCTCTTACTACAGATTGATTTGACTTTCTAAAATTTCATATAACCTGAATCACTTCATTTATATCCTATTGTATAAAGGAAATCACTCGGGTGTTTTCTTTTTATGGTTTAGCCTTCACACAGCATAATTAGAGATCCATCTAGGTTGCTGCATGTATACAAATTGTTTCCTTTTGTTGCTGGGTAATATTCAATTGTATAAATATATGTTAATTTAGTTTATCCATTCACTTGTTGAGGGACATTTGGACTGTTTCCACTTATTGGCTGTCACAAACAAAACTGCTATGAAAATTCATGTACAAGTCTTTGTGTGGACATATGATTTCATTTCTCTTGGGTAAAAACCTAAGAGTACAATGCTGAGTGTGTGTCTAAGGTTTTAAGAATCTGTTGAACTATTTTCTAAAGTTAATGTTATAATTAATTTTACCTGCCAAATAGCAGTATATTATAATTCCAGTTACTCCACCTTATCGCCAGCACTTGGCTTGGTCAATCTTTTTCATTTTAGCCATTCTAGTGGGTATATATTGTTGTCTCATTTTGGGTTTTGTCTTGTATGACTCAGCCCAATTTCACATTCTCCTGGTTCACATATTCCATTCAAAGCAAGTTGATTTATTCTGTGCTATACGCACAATTAACACATTATCACTTTCATGTCTGTTGCAATATGAGCTGTCAAGCCAAAGAACACTCTGCTTTCCATTCTGCACACTTACCCTTTAAGGAATAGACTTGCACTTGCTTTGCTTAGGCACCTCTATCGGTTTAAAAAAAGAGCATGCCCTTTCAAATACATAAATTTATAAATTATATATATACACAAATATAAATTATACACCTCAATATAAATTTGCTTTGTTAATCATCATGACTTAGCACAATCATTAGCTAACATCTAATGGGACAAAAAACAGTCACACTGAGTTTCCCTGTTCACAATAGTGAATGTAAAGCTTATTTCGACAGTCGTCATGATACTTTCTACATTTTTTTGGTTTCATCAAGTTGTGATCAGTTGTGATTAGACTGACAGCATTTCTTCCTCTTAATGCCTCTGACAAAAAATGTGTATACATGTGTCTTTGCGGGGAGGGTGAGAGGGATTGTCAACTCTGCCAGTTTCTTGTTTTCTGGAATTGGTTTTATTACAGGGAACTTCACCCAGTATTTCTGTGTAAGACACTTTTGATGTTACCTGTCCAAATGTGAAGTTTATTTTAGATTAAAATAGATAATATAAATCACACATCCACTTATCTGAGCATATGTAAACCAAAATACATCACAAAGCACAGAAAGCAAATTGGAGTTTCCCTTCTATCTTGCACCTTTACCCAGCAGGGATAACCAAACCAGATCCTACATGAGGACCACTTGAGGGCGCCAGAGTCCACCCTATATTAAACACTGCCTGGTAAAGCTTAATTCGTGTACTGTTTTATGGCTCAGAATGTAGTCCATCCCCATGAATGTGAGCCGGAGAATATGTGTTCTGCTGTTGTTGGATGAAGTCATCTATATATGTCAATTATATCCAAGTGGATTGATGGTGCTGTTGAGTTCAAGTATGTCCTTATGGATTCTCTGCCTGCTGAATCTGCCCATTTCTGATAAGGAGACTTCAGCATCTTTTCTGATATCAGAAAGATATCATAGAAGTCTCCAACTATGATAGTAAATCCATCTATTTCTCCTTGCAGTTCTATGGGTTTTGCCTCACATATTTTGTCTCTCTGTCAGGTGCATACATATGGGATATTGTTATGTTTTCTTGGATAATTGGCCCCTTTATCATTATATGATGCCCCTCTTTATCCCTAATAATTTTTCTTGGTCTGAAGTCTGCTGTGTTTGAAATTAATGCAGCTATTCCTGCTTTCTGTGACTAGCATTAGCATAGTATATCTTTATCCATTTACTTTTAATATATATTGTGTATATTTAAAACGGTCTTGTTGTACACAATATATAGTTGGGTCTTGTTTCTTGATCCACTCTGATGATCTCTGTTTCAAATGATGCATTTAGATCATTGACACTCAAAATGATTGTTGATATAGTTGGTTTAGTTTTGTTACTGGTTTCTATTTGTTGCCTTTGTTCTCTTGTTCTCTGTTTCTATTTTTTGTCTTCCATTCTTTTCCTGCCCTTTATTGTTTTTTTGTTTTGTTTCTTTCTTTCTTTCTTTTTTTTGATATGGAATTGCGCTCTGTCACCCAGGCTGGAGTGCAATGGCACGATCTCGACTCACTGCAACCTCTGCCTCCCAGGTTCAAGCGATTCTGATGCCTCAGTTCCGAGTAGCTGGGACTACAGGCACCCGCCATCATGCCCCGGTAATTTTTGTATTTTTGTAGAGACAGGGTTTCACTATGTCGGCCAGGCTGGTCTTGAACTCCTGACCTCAGGTGATCCGCCCACCTCAGGCTCCCAAAGTGCTGGGATTACGGGCATGAGCCACCGTCCCCGGCCCTCTTTATTGTTTTAACTGAGCATTTTATATGATGCAATTCTCTCTTCCTTATTAACATATAAATTATAGTTCTTTTTTTCACTTTTTTCAGTGGTTGTTCTACATTTGCAATATCTATTTGCAGCTAATCTAAGTCCTCTTTCAAATAGCACTATACCACTTTACGGGTACTGTGAGTAACTCATAATAACAAAACAATCCTAGTTCCTCTGCTATTTTTTGTCCTGTGCAATCTGTTTCTAGATTCACTCTTTCAGTGCTAGTAAAGCCATATACCTTTCACTCATCCTTTCCTGATCATAGGAGTTGAGGTTTCTCCCTTTTCAGTGATCCTGCAGTCTTGCACCACTTCTTAGTCATGGTTTTTCAGACATGCATGGGGGTTTTCAGATTACAAAACACTGTCACATGCATTACGCCATCTGATTTTCAAAACACCTCTCTCAGATCAGGAAGTCATTTATGATCATTTTATACATGTGGACACTGAAGGTCAGTGATGTGACTTAACTTCCTGGGTCCAAGACATCAGCTGGTAAGTAGCAGAGGCTGGAAAAAGCAGAACGCTGGCTTCCTAATAAGTAGATTTCATGAAACTCCACCACCTACTTCTATATGCATACACCTTGGGTGCATAGCTCTTGTACTTATTTAAAATTCCAAAGGACCATGTACACTGGAAGCATCCATCAGCATTTTAAAATTTAAATTATGTCAGCAACAAAATTTCTAGGTAGTTTAGTTTAGGCTGTTTCACATTTGGAGGTTATTGTGATAACCTCAGTAAATTTTTTTTTGCAATTAATAGTGTCTGGGATTGTTTATAACGGTAACTTAATCAACATAGGCTAACTAAAACAACATTCTGGTAAGAAGAGGGCCAGTACTCCCAAGGATGACACAAATTCCTAAGCATTGACAATAGATTGCTTAACTTTCTGGGCATGCTTCTCTCCTAAAAATAAAATTGTAAGTTTTATCACATCTCTGCACCTGACGGGTTACTTCCCGGTGCCCAAGAGATCAAATATTAATAACAACTCTTGCAGGACTTGGTTCTACTTTATTTATTTATTTATTTGTTTACTCTTTTAGAGAAGAAGGAACACTCAAATAATGAATGTAAAATGTCTAGTGGCAGAGAAGGGTGAACCGGGAGTTGTCAGGAATAGGCTGGAAAAAACAACCAAGACTGTCACTTCAAAAGAGATGTTGCCAGTGAGTGTAGGCAACCAAGAAGACTTCTGGGGAGCCCAAAAATGATAATAGAAGAGTTCTAACTGAAGATGTTTACCTATTTGAAGTTAAGAAAAAGGAAGAGATGTGGCCTCAAAATTTCCATAATAATTATAATAGGCGTTATTTTGTACTAAACACGGCACTAAAATGCGAACTGTAAACATATCTACTGTCCCTTCTACCTGCAGCGGTTACATTGCATGTTCTGGGGCTTCCCTTGCTCTTCTAATCCCCAAGTGCCTGGCATGCATCTGTCTTAAAGTATGCTGTCAATTAAGTGCATCATGATGATGGCGGTGTTGGCTTGGGGTGGGGGACGAGGACAGTTCCATGCGGGGCATCCCTAGGACTGCTTGTCTAAACACCATTGGGAGCAAAGGGCAGAGGTAATGTTTCGGGGATAGAAATGAACTCGGGGACAGGCCCTGTGTTAGACACTCGACAGGCTTTATGCCACTGAGGCAGCAACTCCACAATGCAGAGATACCAGTGTCCCCATTTTACAGAAGAGCAAACAGACTTAGGTGTTCTAACTTGCCTCACAGTTAAGTTTCTAGGACCAGAACTCAGGTTTGTCGGATCCCCAAGTCCCCTTTCGCTAGGATCAAGTCTTGGCTGTAGCCAGCCTAGGCTGTGAATACACAAAGGCAAGGAATTTCGTGCGGCACCCTCTCAACATCTGCGCCTTCCTCTGCGCTGGTCACGACTTAAGCCCCTGCACTTGGGAACTCCACGCTTACCCAGAAGCAGCGAGGGTCTCCAGTGAGCAGAAGGATCCCAGACCCGCCGCCCTGCCGGGTCGCGCGCTCAGCGCACCCATCGCGCTGCCTTCGGACCCGGGCGCGCAGAGCAGCGCAGCCCAGCGCGGCACGCGAGTTCTCTGCGGGGCCCTGGGTGAATCATCCGCCCGGGCGCCTCCCCACGCCCACCAGCGTCTCACCCCAGGCCACCGGCAGCGCGAGCAGCACCACGACCGCCAGCAGGGATACTCCGCAGCAGAAGGGCAGACCGGGCGCCGGCGGCCCGACGGGCTCCGGGCTTCTTGGAGAAGAGGCCCCCATTCTCCCCAAGCACATCTACAAACCAGATTTGATCTCGAAGAAAACTGAAATAAGAGGAAAAGCGCAGCGAAAATAGGTGCGACCAATCCTTGTGCTCCGCGCCCAGAGTATGGGGAGGGCTGCGGGGTTCCGGCACAAAGTGCTTTTGACCACAGCTTCCCCCTCATGGGCGAGGCCATGTTTACTCCCCATTTGCATTGTTTCTAACGAGTTTCGCTGGCAGAGCCCACCTTGCTGACCCAGGTGCAGCAGCAGAGCTTGACAATGCTTGGGCTTCCGATGGATCCCGCGGGCGAGGCCCTGCGCTTCCAGACAAAGGCGGTGGATGATGGCAGCTCCCCTCCAAACACCCTGCTTGACTTTTCCTCTTGGCAAGAATGTGTGTGGGAAGGTCAGCTAATGAAATGCCTGCTCTCCCTGTTGAAGGGCAATTGCAGGTGATGTGTACAGTGTACAGGGAATGTGAAGAAACAATTTCCTTATCCTGAATTGAGACGTCGTGCCATTGTAAGATTTTTTAAAAGGGAGGGACAATTAGATACACATTTAAAAAATGTACATCTGTGTATAGTATGGAAGGTAGATTAGAATAGGGCAATAATGGACTGGGAAGACCAGTCAGGGAGCTTTTGCCGACATCCAAGTGAGGTTTGATGGCGGCCCTGACTGGGTGGATAAAGCGAACAATTAACAAAGATATTGGAGATGGAATGAACAGTTGCTCATGTATTGGATTTTGGTTACTTCCTTTCTTAAGGTTGGTGGTGAGAAGAAAGCAATCAAGTTAGCCCCCTTGCGATAGTTTGCTGAGAATGATGGTTTCCAGCTTCCACAATGAGAACACATGGACACAGGAAGGGGAACATGGGGTGGGGGAGGGGAGGATAGATTAGAGTATACCTAATGTAAAGGAGGTTAATGGTATGTATACATATGTAACAAATCTGCAGGTTGTGCACATGTACCCTAAAACTTAAAGTATAATAAAAAAAGAAAAAAAAGAAAAAAGAAAGAAATAATTAAATAATTAAGTTAAAAAAAGGTAGAAAAAAATAATATTTTATCTTTTTTATTGGGGGTGGCCTGTCCTTCTGACATGTACTGCCTGTCTGTAGGTATGCTATTTTGCTACTTATCCTGGGTTTTTCTCTTAAAATAATTTTGAGTTTAAACCTTGATTTTGTTGTTGTTGTTGTTGTTGCTAATTTTATGTTAAACTTGTTTTCCTTAACTATTAAAAGGAGACATGATTCATAAAAAAAAAAAAAAAAGAGCCCCAGGATTAGAAATGAATGGTGGTGCTACTTATTGAAATAAGAAATATGGATGTAGGAGTGACAGATTTAGGGCAAAGGGTTAAGTATTCACGGATGAATATATTCTATCTGTGATCCTGTGCCCTTTAACCAATCTCTCTCCATCTCATTGTCTCTCCCTTCCCCAGCCTCTGGTAACCAGTATTCTACCCACTACTTCTATGAGATGAGCTTTTTTAGAGTCCACATATGACTGATATCATACAGGATTTGTCTTTCTGTGCGCATTGGTTTCCATTAGGCTTTCTCCCAAAATTCTAGTGGAAGAAATGCCTACTTTGATCATATCACTTATCACACTTTTTAATACATCCAGTGCCCTTTTTTAAGGATTTACTATCATCATTTCAAGTTATTCTCAACAGAGTAATGGGAGTAGCAGCCAGATTGTAGTAGGCTTAGGAAAAGAGAAGAGGAGAAGGCTCAGTTCCCCAGTTTTACATCACATGCTATCAGAAGGTGCCACTCCTTACCACTTCTGCTTGTATCCATCTCCTAGTATCTACTTTCTCCCCTCATTCCTTGAAGGTTTTAGCTCCTGGCTCATGGCCACCTTCTCCACTATTACTTCTGCCACAGTCCCTGGTGATTTCAACACTCATAGCAATAGTATTTTCAAATCCCTGGCCTTCCAGTGCCTTGACCTCTTCTCTGCATGTGGTCTTGTCCTCCACTCTCCTCTGACTCTAATGCTCATGTGCATGCTCTGAAACTTGTCACCTTCACTGCAACCCTCAATGATTTCAATGATCCCACTCTCTAACCACCAATCCTACTCTTCTCTTTTACCCTAGTACCGTTAAACTGAATCCAGCAATCTTTGTCTGTCTCAGTGCCTGCAGCCCATTGATCCTACCGCTATCTCTCTCAGCCTCTCACCCCCTTTGTGTCTTCACTTTCATCACTACCAGGTTAAATTCCATACTCTGTCATTACAATCACCATCTTGCACCCACCGTTAGCTCCTTCACCCTTCTCTTTGTTTGTTATAGCCATTAGACAAAACAACATTCCTGGTTAGAATCAATTCTCCATTATTTTGCTCCCATACCTGTGAAACCGAATGTGGCTAGAAAAGACACATAGCCACAATGACTAGCCTTACTTTAGTAACAAATAATTTCGAATGGACCATTATACTTCTGCCTGACATTCCTACTATTGTTTGTCTAATCCATTTATTCTCCCATTCTCCTAAATGACTATTTCATATTTTTATTTTGACATTTATTTCTGACACCTTCTCCAACATTCTTAATTCCTGTGAATGGCTTTGTTTCTTTCTTTCTTGAGAAAATAGAAACAATCAAATAGATCTACAATTTTCTACCATCACTCCACCCAAATTCTTGTATTTGGCCCATGTAACCTCCTTCTCTCCTGTTAATATAGTTATACTGTTCACAGTCTAAGTCTAAGGGTGATCTCTCCACTTGTGCCCTAGATTCGATTTGCTCTCACTCACTCAAGGAAACCAGCAATTCTCACTTCCTCCAGCAATATCATATTCCTCTTTCTGCTGGATTTTTACCATCAGCTTGCAAACAAATTATTTCTCCAAGTACAGCAGGTGTATTTTTTCTCTTCAGTTTTTTCCTCCCATTTAATATTCCTTTTGCTTAGAATGCTCTTTGCCCAGATATCTGTCTGCATGGCTACTACCTCATCTCCTTGAGTTATTTGGCTCAAATGAGACCTTCTTAATGGAGCCTTCCTTGGCCACTATTTAAAATTGCACATTAATTCAGAACTTCCTTTCCTTTTTGCCTGTTTTATATAGATTAAAAAATTATACTTATCATTTTTTCATTTTATTACCATCTGAAAATATGCTTATTGTGTGTCTCTCCCACTAGAATAAAAGCTGCATGAGAGCATGTCAGTTTACCACTGCCAGATCCCATGACCTAAAATAATGCTTAGCACAGAGAAGGAGCTCCATAATTATTACTTGAATGAATGACTACAGTGGTTGACACAGCTAAGGTCAACACTCTTTCAGAAATTTGGTGTAAGACAGATAGTTTAAACGAGAAACATAGATGGTTTGGGGGAAGATTTGTTTTCAGATGGAAGTGAAGGTGGATATCTGTTGCTCTAAATGGGTCCCTTCCTCTGGGATTTGCCCCTAGATTTTTCCATTGGGAAATCCTCTCTTTTCCATAGTTCAATGTGATTCTGGAAGACTATGGTTTCTCGACCTCAATATTATTGACATCGTGGGCCAGATAATTCTTTGTTCTAGAGGGCTGTCTTGTGCCTTGGAGGATGTTTGGCAGTATCCCCAGCCTCTACCTACTAGAGGCCAGAAGCCCTTTCCTCCTCCAGTTGTAGTAACCAAAAATGTCTCTAGACACTGCCAAATGTCCTTGGGAGGGCAAAGTCATCCCACTTGAGAACCAGTGAGGTGGACCAACCCTACCCCCATCTCCAAGGCTGGGCAGGCAACTCAGGCCTTGCCCTGCGTTTATTTCACTGTCCTGCTCCTAGTTATTGCTTCCTTTGGGGGCATGTAACCCTATTTGGAGAATGAGAGCTATTGAAGGGACTTTTGAAAGACTTATTGGACAAGAGAAGCTCTTTGTACTGAAAGGCTAAGCTGATGAGACGTGCGCTTCGCATCATTAGTAAATATTTTGCCGGTTTTTAGGGAGTGTCTTCCAGAGAATGAAGCCAGCCAGGCAAAGCAGAAGGAGAAGATATTCCTGAAGGCACGCTTTGACTATTCCTGTTTCGACAAAAGCCAGCTACACGCTTGGACTTTTCTGTCATGTGATTTAGTAAAATTCATTTTTGGTCTAAGCCAGTGTGAGGTGGATTTCTGTCACATGCAGCTCAGCAGGTCTTGGCTTCAGGAGTTTTGGAGGTGGAACGAAGGAGCCAGTGATGAGAGAGGGTCCAACTGAAGGAACAATATCCTGGAAAAGACAGAAAGGGAGGAGAGAAAGATATAGGCTGTGAAAAGTGGAAGACAGACTTGAGGGTAAGGGTGAGTGGATGTAGACAGGACGGAAGGTGGAGGGAGAGGAAGTTGAGAGAATTACCTTCAGATGTTTTCATCATCCCTTAATAGAAGGAATAATGAATGAATGTAGAATAGAGTAGATGGTTCGAGGTGAGTGAACAGACAATGTGGGGAAATGAAAGTGTTGCTGACTGTACACGAATAAAAGATGCTGAAGAGCATCCCACTTCTGGGTATGGATCCAAAAGAATTGAAGGCAATGTCTGAAAAGATATCTGCACACCCATGCTCATGGAAGCACTATTCACAATAGTAAAGAGGTGGAAACAACCTGATATGGTTCGGATCTGTGTCTCCACCAAATATCATGTCAAATTGTAATCTCCAGTGTTGGAGAGGGGCCTACTAGGAGGTGATTGGATCATGAAGGCGGATTTCTCGTGAATGGATTAGCTTGGTACTACACAGGGAGTGAGTTCTCACCAAATCTAGTAGTTTAAAAGTGTGTAGCACCTGCCCCCTCTCTCTCTTCCTCCTGCTCCCACCATATGAGATGCCTTGCTCTCCCTTTGCCTTCCTCCATGGTTGTGAGTTTCCCAAGGCCTCCCCAGAAGGCAGGAAGAAGTCAGCATCATGCTTCCTGTACAGACCCTGGAACCATGAGCCAATTAAACCTCTTTTGTTTATACATTACCCAGTCTCAGGTATTTCTTTATAGCAATGTGGGAAGAAACTAATACAGAAAATTGGTACCGAGGAGTGGGTCATTGTTATAAAGATACCTGAAAATGTGGCAGCAACTTTGGAATTGCATAACAGGCAGAGGTTGGAAAAATATGGAGGGCTCAGAAGAATGCTCTGTTCCCATCCAAATCTCATGTCGAATTGTAATCCCCAGCTGTTGGAGGTGGGACCTGGTTGGAGGTGATTGGATCATGAGGGTGGATCCTTCATGAATGGTTTAGCACCATCCCATTGGTGCTGTTCTAGTGTGTGGCACCTCCCCGTTCTCTCCTTTGCTCCTGCTTCTGCCATGTAAAACATGCCTGGCTTCCCTCTTCACCTTCTGCCATAATTGTCAGTTTCCTGGGGGCCTCCCCGGAAGCTGAGCAGATGCCAGTATCATGCTTCTCATACAGTCTGTGGAACCATGAGCCAATTAAAACTCTTTTCTTTATAAATTACTCAGTCTCAGGTATTTCTATATTGCAGTGTAAGAACAGACTAATACACAACCTAATATCTATTGACAGATAAATGGATAAACAAAATGTATAAACAAAATTGCATATACAATGAATTTCTTTCTTTCCTTAAAAAGGAAAGAAATTCTGACACATGCTACAACATTAATGAACTTTGAGGACATTATGCTAAGTGAAATAAGTCAGTCACAAAAGGACAGGTACTGTATGATTCCACTTATGTGAGGTACTGAGAGTAGTCAAATTCATTGTGACAGAAAACGGAATGGTGGTTGCCAGGGACTGAAGGGATGGGGGAATGTGGAGTTACTATATAATGGATATAGAGTCTTGGTTTTATAAGAGAAAAAGAGTTGTGGAGATCTGCTTTACAACAATGTGAATGTACCTAACTCTACTGAACTGTACCCTTAAAAATGGTGAAGATGGTTAATTTTATGTTATGTGTTTTTAATCACAATTTTAAAAAACAACAACAAAAAATGCTGAACAGCATACCTAGTCTAGGGGAAGGTAGAGAGTAAATTTGCAGTCACCAGTGAGCAAGGTTTTATTTTCTCAATAGTTTAAATGTTGGAACAGAGAAAATTAACAGCTATATCTATATCAAGGGTGATCAAGGGTGTGGTGGGAGAGGATGAGTGAGCCGGGGAAGGTATTGGCTCGACAAATGTAAGAGAAAGTCTTGAGGGTGAGGAAATTGAATTTGTGGGTTGAAAGTTTGGCTAAAACGACCAAGTGATGGGATCCTGAATGAATAACTGTTAAATCATGGACTCTAAAGCCCTAAGACTCTCTGTTATCCAAGAGTTCACTGACTCCAAAAAAAAAAAAAAAAAAAAAAAAAAAAAAAACAAAATAAGGCAAGTGTTGTATGTTTTCTTTACAATTACAATTTATTGAATGACTAATGTACACAATATTAAGTGAAATTTTACAAACAACTAGAACTTATCACAAAACTGCTAAAGAAACATCCAAAGCTTGAATTGTACACAAAATCTCTAGGATTAAATCTTGATTCCCATAATTTAAAAAAACTTGTGCAAATTGGAATCACTGAGTGATTATGGAAAGGCAAAGTATATACAGTAATGTGAGAAAAACTCAAACCAAGTAAGGGTAAAAATGAAATGATTAACACCACCAGAGGAGGAAGCTACTATCAAAATAAAACCATACTTCCTAACAAAGGTAAGGCCATCATAACCCCAGAAAATGCTTCATACTTTATTTAGATAATTAAAAACACATTATAACCAAAAGCAGATAGTAACATTGAGTATGCTGATTACAAAAAGAAGATGAGTCTAGATACCAGGACAGCTCTTTTTAGTGCCTTCCTTAAAAAGGGCGAAACTTTTTAGAGCCATGTAATTGTTTACAGCCATGGCCTGGCTTCAGGCATCTCACAAGTGAGGCTTCAGAAAGTCCTTGAAGAATACATGGCAGTGAAACTGGACTCCCAGCTTTACCATAAAGATGTTCTTCTTGAGAATAAGTGCATGTAGGAAGTGATCGCTTACGACATCATTTCATTGATCTTGAGGCCATATAAAGAGACTTGCTGATATTAGAGCAGTTTCTTTCTAATCAATGTTCCACTGAATTCCAAGCAACGAGGCACACTGAAATAGATCATTTCTGCTTAGGAGGCAGCATGAATAGCAGCAGTGCAACTCAAAGTTTAAATAATGCTAACATTCTCTTTACATACCAGTTACAGCTGGTATAACCAACAAAGCATCAAGTCTATTAGAAGATATCATTCTATTGAAAGGCCTTTCTTCATATAACATGCTCTGGAACAAATAACTACATTTTATATACATTCATATAAACATGAATTAAACTAAATGAGAAATGAAAGTAATAATTTTTCTCATTCATATACTTATTCAACTAATATTTATGTGCTAGCTGTACTCT
This sequence comes from Hylobates moloch, assembly GCF_009828535.3. Lineage (NCBI taxonomy): Eukaryota > Metazoa > Chordata > Mammalia > Primates > Hylobatidae > Hylobates > Hylobates moloch. Next base: position 6,426,827 of record NW_026652293.1, read on the forward strand.
GTACCTCAACTGGTTTGGATTTAGAGGTTACTAGTATGGTCCCCCTGTCATGACTCACCAGCAGCAGGTTACCTTTTCTTCCTCAACTGCCATCACAGATTTTCTATACCTTGTTTATGGTATGTATTATTACCTATGATATTTATGGGTCCTATTTGTCTTATTAAAATAAATTCCAAGAGGACAGAGGTGGTATCTTTTTTATTTTATTTTATTTTATTTTATTTTATTTTATTTTATTTTGAGATGGAGTCTCGCTCTGTCGGCAGGCTGGAGTGCAGTGGCTTGATCTCAGCTCACTGCAACCTCCAACTCCCTGGTTCAAGCAATTCTCCTGCCTCAGCCTCGTGAGTAGCTGGGATTACAGGCAGATGCCACCAAACCCAGCTAATTTTTGCATTTTTAGTAGAGACGGGGTTTCACCATGTTGGCCAAGATGGTCTCGATCTCCTGAACTCGTGATCTGCCTGCCTTGGCCTCCCAAAGTGCTGGGATTACAGATGTGAGCCGCCACTCCCGGCTGGTATCTTTATTTTCTAGATTATGTAGGAGAAAGCAGTTTAAACTCAAACGTGAGCTTGCATTCCACCTTTGCCAATGATTGACCCTGAGACCTTGCCCAAGAGAGTCTTTTAGCCTAGGTTTTCTTGGATATTATTTCTTCATCTTGGTATTATCTTGGGAGAACACCCACCTTTCAAAGTGGTACTGATGGCTATAAGTAAGAGAGGGCATGAAAGAGTGTCGCAGAACCCCTGGACAGAGTAAACCTTCAAATGTTCGCCCCCATTTTCTCATGGGAACCTCAGGTGCACATCTCATGTCGCCTGTCAGCCTTTCTGTACTCCCTATAATTCAGTCTTCAATTCTTAGTTGATGATTTAATGCCTTCCTTTTTCTTCTTAACTCTCTAATATCTCCTTTCCAAGCCTCACTCAGCTGAACAATTGCTTTCTATTCACCGAGAAGACTGAATCATCGGAAGAGAACTTCCACACGTTCACTCCCCATCACAGGTCCCAACCTGCCTTCATCTGCACCTGCAGATTCTGCCCTCCCTCCTGTTACTAAGCCCATGCAGCTAGGAGCTCCTCTGCTTAATCTAGCTTACCCTCCTAGCTTACCCAGACCTTGCTCAAGCAATTCTTCCCTCTCTTTCCGCCGTCACTCTTTCCCTTTCTACTAAATTATTCCCATCAGCATGTAGGAATAGGGCATAGCTGCTATTTCTCCAATCTTAAAAAATATTTATGTTGACTTTATGTTTCATTCTTGCTAGCACTTTACTTATTTGCTCCTTTTAATAGGAAAAAACCCCAGGAAGAGTTGTCTATAGTTGATAGCTGCAATTTCTCTCCTTTCATTCTCTCTTAAGCTCAGTCCAGTCAGGCTCCTGCCTCCTTCCTCTCTTCAAAAACTGTCCTGTCAAGTTCAGCAGCAAATTTTGTGCTGCTTACCTATAATCCCAGCTACTCAGGAGACTGAGGCATGAGAATCACTTGAACCCAGGAAGTAGAGGCTGCAGTGAGCTGAGATCACACCACTGCACTCCAGCCTGGGTGACAGAGTGAGACCCTGTCTCAAAAAAAGAAAAAAAAAATTGTGCTACTGAATTTCAATGGTCAGTTTTCAGGGCTCATTTTCTTGGCCTACCAGCAACACTAGACAGAGTTGATCACTCCCTCCTCGCTAAAATTCTTTCTTTGCCTGACTTTAAGGTTCTTCTCTGGATAGTATCAGAGGCTGCTCCTTCACTCCTTAGTGGGCGCCTTCTCACTCCATGACTCCTGATGTCGGAGGATCCAGGGCTCAATACTTGGACCTTTTCTTTTTGCTAGCCTCTTTCACTTCTCCTCGGAGATCTTATTCAGTCTCATTGTTATGTACATCCACATGATGTCAAAGCCCAAATTTGTATCTCCAGCCTGGACCAATTGCCCAAAATACAGACTTGTACATCAGCTGTCTTCTTGCCAAGTCTATTAGGCATCCATACTTAACATCTCCACAGTGGAACTCCTGAATTTTCTCCCCAATCCTGCTCTTTGCATTCTCAATCATGTTAAGTAATGGCAGTTCTATCTTTCCAGTTGCTTAGGCAAAAGCCCTCGTGTCATTATTAACAGGTCTCTTCCTCTCATATTCTGATACAAACTATCAACAAATCCTACTGTCACTGTCTTTAAAATGCATGCAGAATCTGGCCTCTTCTCAAAGCCTGGTGGTAGCCACTGACAATTTCTTGCCTGGATGATTGCAGCAGCCTCCTCATTGACTCCCATCTTCCACCCGTGGCTTGCTACAGTCTGTTCTTAACACAGCAGTTAAGGTGAATGTGTTGCTCCTCTCCTTAAAAGCTTCCAAATAAAAACCAATCTCTTTATCATGACCTAGCACACTTTATACAACCATCCTCTCCTGCCCACCATCCCATTACAATGACATAGCAGACTTTGTACGATCATCCTCTCCCCTACATCCCACCCCCATCTCTCTGATTTCATCTCTACAACTCTAGGCCACACTGGCCTCCTTGCTGTGCCACCAACACAGCTGGCACACACTGCCTTATGGCCTTTGCACCTACTGTTCTTTCTGGAATCCTCCTCCCCCATATGGCCACTTGGCTGGCTTTTTTTTTTTTTTTTGAGATGCAGTCTTGCTCTGTTGTCCAGGCTGGGGTGCAGTGGCACAGTCTTGGCTCACTGCAACCTCCACCTCCTAGGCTCAAGTGATTCTCCTGCCTCAGCCTCCTGAGTAGCTGGGACCACAGGTGCACACCACCACGCTTGGCTAATTTTTGTATTTTTAGTAGAGACAGGGTTTTACCATGTTGAACAGACTGGTCTCAAACTCTTGACCTCGAGTGATCTGCCCGCCTCAGCCTCCCAAAGTGCTGGGATTACAGGCGTGAGCCACCATGGCCGGCCCTGGCTCTTTACTTCCCTTGAGTTTTTTCTCAAATGACATTCTCTTAGTAAGAGCTTCCCTTGTGACCACCCTGTTCTCTTTATCCCCCTTGCCTGCTTTATTATGTCTCTATATAATGCTTATCATCTTATTTATTTTATTCTTAGTTGTTTTGCTATTTAGTTTAATATTTGTTGAATGGATGAATGGATTAAAAAATTGGAACATTAGTTGGCAAAATGAAGTAGGTAAATGAACAATTGCTACGCATGATTACTGAAGACTTGTGCAATAGTAAGAAGCATGTATATACACCATGAATGCTATGCTTATTGATAAATACAAGTTGAAGGAAATTTTATATGTAAATTAATATTTCCATTTCATTACATACCACCAGTTTGTCTTCCGATCAGCTTGCTGGGTTGTATGGATCAACAGAATATACTTCTGGTGCTTCTAAATGAAAAGCTTCTTTCTGGCTGGTATTTGTATAATAATTGCTAAACAGAAGAAGAAAGAAAAAAGTAATATCTTTACTCATTGACTATGTTTCAATGTAGCAGTTGTTTGCTTTCCATAATTCCCAACACATGGTAAGTACTTTTGTGGATGGCTTCATTTTTTAAAATTATACTGTAAGTTCTGGGATACATGTGCAGAATGTGCAGGTTTGTTACATAGGTATACACGTGCCACGGTGGTTTGCTGCACCCATCAACCCATCAGCTACATTAGGTATTTCTCCTAATGCTGTCCCCGCCCAGCCCCCAACCCTGTGAAAGGCCCCAGTGTGTGATGTTTCCCTCCCTGTGCCCACATGTGTTCATTGTTCAACTTTCACTTACAAGTGAGAACATACAGTGTTTGGTTTTCTGTGATTATTTCATTTTTATTGTTTTTATCCTATGAAGTGTAAACACTGTAACTCCATTTTTTTGGAAAGGCACATAAAAAATTAATGATCTAGGCTTATAAGTGTTCAAGTCAGAGGCTGACACTAGGCACCTTTACCCTAGGATCCAGGACGCTTAATGACTAACAACTACAACTTCCAAATTGAAGAAAAGAAGCAAAAATAAGTTTTTATTTTAGAATCTGATCATAACTATACCCTTTTGGGACTCAATCTTCTAGTCTAACTTAAAAGCTTTAAACAAGTTTGAAGAGAATGTTTTTACTTTCCTTCTTCGAAAGCACACGTATTTCACTGTGCTTCTAAAACCATTTTGCCAGAATTACTAAAAGACAATAAAAGGTGATTATACTACCATGTAGAGCTCTAAAATAACATAATACAAAATTACTGGGGAAGAAAGAATACTGCTAAGGACACTGACAGCATGTCACTCACTACAATATTGAAGAGTTCCGTGTATAGGAGATACGTTAAGAAGATTATAAAACAGTAATTTGTAGGTCAATGTGAGATTTAAGCTTTGTTACAATACCTTAGATGACTAGAAAAGAATAGCATAGTATCTTCAAGTGTTTAGATGGCTTTTCAAAATATTTAATATTGTCACTAGACATTCATTTTTAAATGATTACTCATCTCATTTACAAAAAGCATTTCAGGCCATTCAAATATCTATATCAATTATTGGAAAATCAATTGAAGTGGGTTAGCAAATGGAAATAAAACAAATGAATGATAACTAGGAATCTGGTTAAACAGGTATGTTTGGTTCATATCAGTTGAGGCACTTAAGTATAGTACATGATATAATCATATTAATAAACAATAATTAGACTGGAATATTATAAATTATTTGCACTTGTAAGCATTCCCCAAATTTGCAAATTTTTATACACATGCATTGCTCTGATAGCAAACTCAGCAGCATGAAGGAAAGAGATAGAGACTGTATTTTCTATGTATTTACGTTTCTAATTACTCTTGGCTGAAATTACCTTGTGACTTCCTATGAGGAAGGCCCTGCAAATGACATCCCTATTTTTTTGAGACCCTTTTCTCCTTGAATTCTGTGACACTACTCTCTCCTAGTTTTCCCTCTGCCTCTCTTCCTTCACTTTGTACCTTTTGAACATTACTGTTCTTCTGAGGGCTGTTCTCAACCCAATTTTTATCTATTCTGTTCTTTTTGGTCCCACAGCTTCCAATGTGATTTAAGTGTCACCCAGCCAAGTCCAGACCCTTCTCCCAAATCCTAAATCATGATGAGTACCTCAGAGTACCAGGTCAGAACCAAACTCCTCATCTTCCCCCACAAACCTGCCCCTCTCCTCTTTTAGTGAGGCAGGGAGTCCACCTCATCGCCTTCATGTGAGCCATTCTATGTGCCTCCTTCTCCCCACATCCAGCATGTCACCAAGTCCTGGAAATCCTGTCCTCTTGATAGCAAAGAACCTCTTATTAAATATTCTCATGGTCCTTGTGATTCTCCACAAGAAAAAAATACAGTGTGCAGTATGTCCAAATCTTATTCGCCATAGAACACCCTTTTTTTCTGAAGTCATTCATGAAAGCAGGGTTGTGTGGTACACACTCTGGTAAACTCTACACTCTTAACTACACGCTAACTGTACAGCACAGCCAGAACCCCATAGGCAGGCCTCACCCTCCCGCCTCCAGCCTAGAACAAACTGCCCGGGTTTGTAGACACCCTCAGTACATAGTTTCAGTGCAAACCCTTCATGTCTGAGCCTATTCTAGGAATTACATAACTGAGCCATGGCATCAGATGGCACTGGTGGCAGGGTAAATGATAGATCCAGGGGACTTGGCACGCGAAAGAAATTTTGCTGGAGCTTTTTGGTGACATGTTTTAGGTGGCATGACTTGGTCATCTCCCCACTTGGAGCTACCTGAGAGTTGGTAAGACTTCATTGGATTATCCGCCCTAACACTAACATGTACAAAGAGTCACAAACCTATGCACACATAACTTCCGAGGCCAACACCTGATGGTATGCTTTGCTAAAAATGTATCCTTCGCACATATCAGTATTCTGTAGCTTCCACAAGATTTATGTGTCAGGGTTGTTTTTTTTTTTTATTTAATGGCATGCCTCCACCTAAAGCTATGCCACTTTTGCCTTCAATCACCATCATACACACACTATTTCCTAGCCATTTCAAATGGGTTATGTAGTTCTCACAATACCTAATGGAAAGCCAAGCCTCTGGGCCTTTATTCAAACTGCTCTTTCTGTCTGGAATGCCTTTCTCTCCTTGTCTACACTCTCTTGGGGCTCACCTGAAACATCTCTTCCACGTTGAAACTTTTCCTGATTAAAACTCCCAAATATTGACCATTTGCTTTGCATCCTCACCAAATATCATATGATCCACCATGGCGACATTATTTTATGGTACTTGTTTAGCGACATGCTTGTCCTCCTTTACCAGGCTGTGACCTCCTTGGTGACAGAGGCCATATGCTACTAGGCTGTGTGATTCTAGCCTAGTATAGTGCTAAGACATAGTAGGCACTCAGCCGTTGCTGTGTAAGAAAAGAATGAATGGACGTGGTCATTCCTCTTTTCACATGACTTCTATTTCTCTAACATTACTGCTCAAATGTTTTAAAAGCCATGCATGTATATACTAGATAGAGCAACATATGAAAGTATCTACAGCAAATTGCTGACATCCACCAACTTAATATATTGGACTTGAAGGCACCAGCAGTTGTGCAGTGGAAGAGACTATTCAGTTTCTTTATAAACTATTTAATTTGCTACAACAAGCATATTTACTTTTGTATTTTAAAAACTTATGCAAATATTTATAGTGATATAAAAGATATGTTTAAAGAAGGGAAACAAGACTTTTCAGTGATTTTAAATAGGGAAAAACAACTTTTATGAGTAGAAATACACTTTTTGTAACATAGAAAAGAAAAAAGGATGCAGTATCATTTTTAGTGATAAAACACTGGAGGCTTTATATTAAAAATAAAGGTTAAAATATGCCAATATTCCCTAATATTACTGAAGATTTTCCTTAAAATTGTTCTCAGTAAAATGAGACAAAAACAAACAAATGAAAATGTATAATCAGTAGATATGAGGTAGAAATTATTTCTATCAATAATAATAATTGGTAGAAAATATAGTTTTCTACTTAGATGACTGGGTAACTCACTGAAAAGCTATTAGAATTAATGATTGTATAAAGACAGACTTTCCTAGATATCATTTGTAATTACTTTTAAGACATAACCACAAATGATACTACTTATAAAGCAATAAGATACTTTTATGTCTATGTAGCTTATATAAGGTAATATATTAAATTTTAACTGAGATATAACAAAACATCTGAATAATTAGTCATCTGGTATTTCTGGAAGGAAATTGTGAATATCATGAAGAGGTCAGTTCTTCCCAAATAAATACGTAGGTTTAAGGCACTTCCTATCAATGATCTAACATTTTATTTTTCTAGGATATGGGAGGTGTAGTTGTCTTGCAAATAATTCTATAGCCTATCTGCAAAAATAAATAGAAGAAAATTTCAAAATAGTTTTAAAGAGGGGAAACATATCTGGGAAAAAGCTATTATAAAGCTACATTTATTAATAGAGTAGCTCTGGCTCATAGAGACAGGCCGATCAGTGGAATATAATCTATCTTGCATATCTATGTCAGATATCTCTGACATAAGCCCCAGTATACATAAGAATTGAATAGGCATGCTTCATCTAATAAAGAAAACTATGAACCAATGGTGAAGGGATGGTTTACTCAAAACAGGTTTTGAAAAAATTGAATATATAGGGAAAAAAAGTACAAGTGGGTTTACTTCAACTACCATACCATAAAATAAATTCCTAATGGATTCAGATGTTTAAAAATAATTAAAAATAATATGTAAAAATATATCTAATTTCTGGATAAGAAAACATAACATACCAAAACATAGAAATGTAGTAATACAGTTAATATTAAGTAATCATGAAAATGACTAAGGGAGAGAAAAGATTACTTGATCAAATGGAAAGACCTAGTATGTTTCTGAATGAGAAGACATTACAGAAAAGATGCCAATTTCTAACAGATTAATCTATAGACTTAAATGTAATCACAACTGTTTTTTGAAATTACAAATGATTCTAAAAATCACCTATAGGAACAAACATAAGAGAATATTGAGGAAAGTCCTATAAAATTGTAGTGTGAATTCTTGCCTTACCAGATATAATAACATAAAGGTATTAATTCAACACAAAGTGGTTTGTAATAGAACAGGCAAATCAATGAAGCAGGAAAAGGGGTTGAGAAACACAACATATCCAGGTACATTAACTATTACTAAGAACAAACTTTCTGGCAAGTCATCTGACAATAGTTATCAAGTATATTAAATGCTCATGCACTTATCTTTAGTAATTCTAGAAATCTATTCTAAGGAAATAAGTGGGTATGAAAAAATGTTTAGCCAAAGATGTTACTCCTATCTTTATATATTATTAAAGTAAATTTGGAAGGAACATAAAACACATAAATACATACATAAATACACAGAGTAGAATAATATGCTATTTAGTAACTGAAAACATGACTTAAAGACATAAAAATATAAACATGAGTCTAAATGAAAAAAATCAAGACAGAAGATGAAAATGACAAAATTTCAGTTTAAAGAGAGAAAAAATATATGAAAAAGATCGGGTAGGAATACACCAAAATATTTGCAGTTGTTCCCACTGGGATTTTTTTCCTATTCTCTAGATTTATTTACAATATACTATCTGAATAAACATTGTTCAATAAAATAAGCTAAGTGTTTGATATCTCTTAAGTCCTACAGAAAGGGCTTCCTTTTGTACAGCACGAGATACTTCATTTAGTTATCACATTGCAGTATTTATTTCACATAACTTGTGCTTCTGTGTTTAGTTTCAGACAAGAAGCCAAAACCATTTGTGCATGTTGGTCAAGCATGTATTTGCATTTGAACTTACCGTTGTCTGTGTTTTGATATCATGTATAAGGTAACAACAATCAAGAAGATAAGAAGTATCAAACCCGCAGTAATACCTAGAAGAAAAATCCAGCAAGTATCAAATGCCAGAAGACTATCACCTACATTGTTCTGACCGATTGTAGGGCCTATTGCTAGTGGTGGGGAAAATGTTATGTGACTCATACTTAACTCTTCTTGGACATAAATGCTGAATTCCTGAATAATCATAGTTGAGCTTAAGGTTTTTCTAATTTGATCCAGTCCACATTTAATCTAAAGCACCAAGCGTATGACCACAAGGTTCCAGTAACTTTCCATTAAGTTTTTCTGTTCCTTTTTGTTTTATTAGTAACAATCTTGTCACTGAGGTGACGAGAGAAATCTCAAGAATAGAAATTAGGAGCACAGGACACCAGGTTCTTATAATTTTGCATAACAACATTTAACTCTCAGCTGTGAAACATATTTTGCTACAGCAGAAGAAGCCTGCCTATTTCAATAGACCAAATCAAGCCAAACATCAACAGTTAATAAAAACTAAAATATCAATTTAAAAAGAAGAAAGAGCTGGCTGTTCAAATAATTTATCCAACTCTATGCCAAAGTGACATTTTGTAATGTGACATGTACATTGAAGTATCTTTAAAACACCAAAAAGAGAACATTCCCTATGAGTTAAATATATCATCAGATAGGATATAGGACCTCTAGCATTACATATTTTAAAAAAATATTATAAGAGCTTTTCTTCAAGTATTTAAGAAGACTTACCACAAAGGACAGGAGCAAGTGAACCTAAAAATAGTACAAAATCATGAAAATGATTATCAGTATAGTGTCATAATTCAATGTAGCCCCATGTTTCATGGTAATGTCCCAGAAATCAACACTCTAGCTCCCTTCCAAGTCGATTTAAAAGATGTATTGGGGCCAGGCACAGTGGCACATGCCTGTAATCCTATCACTTTGAGAGGCCAAGGTGGGAAGATCACTTGAGCTCAGGAGTTTGAGACCAACCTGGGCAACATAGTGAGACCTTGTGTCTATTTTAAAAACAAAAACAAAAAACAACAGATAAAAAAGATGTATTGGAACCTTGAGTTATCCCACTTGTTTCTTACGTAACAACTCACTGGCCTTTTTTTTTTTTCACTCTAAGTAGATTGAGGGAGTTCACCAATGACAAAACCAATATACTCAACTTTATAATCAGATATTTCTCAGGTTAGAATGCAAATATTAACTGTAACAACTAGTTATTTAACCTATTTCTGGAGTTCCCTGTCAAATTGTAAGCACTCATTAACTCAGATTCAGCACGTAGGATGGTCTAAGCAGCAACTCCTTTCAAAATGTCAGGTTGCTTGTTTCACATTTTTGATCCTTTTAAATTAGTGTTTCTCTCTATTTTCTTTTCTTCACTTTCCCCATCCTAAGGAAGCTGTGTTTTTTCTTTTCCTTTTTCTTTTTTATTTTATTCCTTAGTTGTTTTTTTGTTTTTTTTTGACAGGGTCTTACTCTATTGCCCAGGCTAGAGTGCAGTGGTGCAATCACAGTTCACTGCAGCTTTGACCTCCTGGGCTGAAGTGATCCTCCCATCTCAGCTTCCCGAGTAGCTGGGGCCACAGGTGCACACCTCCATGCCTGGCTATTTTTTTTTTTTTTTTGGTAGAGACCAGGTCTCACTACATTGCCCAGGCTGGTCTTAAACTCCTAGGCTCAGGCAATCCTCCTGCCTCAGCCTCTCAAAATTCTGGTATCACAGGCAGGAGTCACAGACCTGGCCAAGCTGTGCTTTTTCTAGAATAGACCACTGACTTCAAGTTCCTCTGTAATTATACAACTGGTCACAAACCTATGTCAATTTAAAACCCAGGACTCTCCACATTGAGGGAAACCCTTACTATCTTCTCTCCGTTAGCCAGTTACAAGCAGTGGTGAAGCCCTTGGTACTTACGGGATCTGCAAACCGCCAGGGGAGGGTTCCATTGGTGATCCGATTGGCACTGGCTCTGGGGACTGCCTTCCAGCACGTACCCATCTTCACACTCCAGAGTTACAACAGTTCCATACTGATACATTTTCCTTGGTTCCAGCCCTTTCTGGATTCCATCCATATCTGCTGGTGAGCTACAGTTTACCTCTGAAATTAAAGAAATCTAATTCAAGCACAGTCATATTTTGGCCTTTTACCAAGAAAGCAGAGATTTCCCTTAATAGAAAGATTTATAAAACCAACCTGTTTCACTCTCAGTAAGGAAAGCTGTACTGAAACAGGATAAGACAATATCCTAGACACAATCTTTTACTGTCAGCCCTCTATCTCAATAACCTTTGGGTAATTTAAGCAAGATTATATTTTCATTTTTTGCTTCAGTTTCTATCCAAACAGTGATGGATAATTTTAATGGCTCTTGGAGAAATGGTGAGGGCTGAATGGGTAATATTATGAAGTATTCTGTATTACTGTTTTTTTTCTGCTTCTAGTTTTACTCTCTAATTCTTCATACATGTGCGTGCTTTCTCGTTTCTTTCTTCTTTTCAGTGTAGTCATCAACAGTGTGAGTGATATGGTTTGGATGTGTCCCCACTCAAATCTCATGTTGAATTGTAGTTCCCATAATCCCCATGTGTCATGGGAGGGACCTGGTGAGAGGTCATTGGATCATGGGGGTGGGGTTTCCTGTGTTGTTTTTGTGATAGTAAATAAGTCTCATGAGATCTAATGGTTTATAAAGGACAGTTTTCCTGCACATGCTCTCTTGCCTGCCATCATGTCAGATGTGCCTTTGCTCCTCCTTCACCTTCCGCCATGATTGTGAGGCTTCCCCAGCCATGTGGAACTGTGATTCCATTAAACCTCTTTCCTTTATAAATTACCCAGTTTCGGATATGTCTTTTTTTGTTTGTTTGTTTTTGTTTTTGTTTTTGTTTTTGTTTTTTTATTATACTTCAGGGTTTTAGGGTACATGTGCACAATGTGCAGGTTTGTTACATATGTATCCATGTGCCATGTTGATTTCCTGCACCCATTA